>NC_091225.1:16236449-16358949 GCF_040958095.1 Procambarus clarkii | reverse complement strand
AGGAATGCAACTAGCAGCGTGGGATGTTCCACAGGAGGCGTGAGGTGGCCCCCAGGAGGCGTGAGCTGGCCGCCAGGAGGCGTGAGGTTGCCCTCAGGAAGCGTGAGGTGACTCACAGGAAGAGTCAGGTGGCTCACGGGAGGTGTAACAGACTGGGATTAAAACAGGAAGGCAACAAGAGGCGTAGGAGGTACACGCGCCCGGCCCAACCCCCTAAAAGCCGTAGATGTTTGGTCAGTAGGTGATGGTGAAGACGCTCAAGCAAGTGATGATGGGGCAGGAGATGTTGGGACATAAGAATTCGCTGAAGAAATGAAGAAGAGAGACAGTGAACCACACGAGGCAGGGGCAGCAGAAGACGGAGCAGGAGGCAGCGGTCGAGGGTGGGATGGGCGGCGTGACTGAGCCTGGCGTGGGTATTACCGTCGGGATGTGGTGGGCGTGCGTGGAATATGTAATGCACAGCGCACACCGTACACTCCGCCTCGCCGCAAGGGAGCTCATCGCCTAGTGGGGTCAAAACTCGTGCCATTTGGCCCGTCAGCGCGCGTCGCACTCTGCGTCGCGTGTGTTTCCCGCGGGGTACAACAGTCCTTGGTGCATTCGATGGGTGTAGAGCGGGTCTAAAGGTGTGATGGATGATATATAGGACCTGAGCAGGAACTGGAAGCCGGCATCTTGAGGATCAAGTTTAACGAACAACATTTTTGTGAGGTTGAGATGATGGTATATTTGTTGAACTTGTCGGGTTACGAGTGGAGAGCCATATGCATCACTGTCGTTGTCTGTCTTTGGGTTGAGATATAGAGGGCAGCCAAGTGGCAGATGAAAGTACGTACTGCCAGAGGTTGATGTTTTTGGACTGAAAGGACGGTGGAATTTTGTGTGTGTGTGTAGTTACTGGTTTGTGCCTGCAGGATCGAGCTTTACCTCTTGGACCCGTCTTTTTAACCGCTGATTGTCTATTGCAATAACCCCTTTCTTATTACTCTATCAAATCTACTTTTGTAATTACGAGTAAAGTTTGCTTCTACAACCTGTTAATTTACTTCATTCCATTTCGCCACTACTCTTACGTTAAAACAAAACTTTCAGATATATCTATGACTCACCTGAGTCTCAAGCTTCCATCCATGTCCTCTCGTTCTACTGGTATTCATTTTGAACATGTCTTTTTTCCTCATGGTCAATCCCCAACTTATTTTACAAGAATCTGACAGAACAATACATGTTTCTTATCATATTTTCAGTCTCTCTTCTTTTCATTAGTGACGTCAGGTCTAGTTCCTTCAGTCTTCGTGCTCCATCACTCGCGAATTCGGCTCAAAAATCACGCTCAGGAGTCAAATTTCTGACATTTTAGATATTTTGAAAACTTCAGGGGGGTTTGGGCAAAATATGACCCATCGCCGTTTTCAGTAATTGGCATATTTTCGGTATGAAAAGTCGCAATTTGAAAATGAAAATAGGTGCAGAGAGTCAGAATTCGGCTCAAAAATTATGCTCAGGAGTCAAATTTCCGACATTTTAGATATTTTGAAAACTGCAGGGGGGTTTGGGCAAGCCTTGTTGCAGATCTCTTAATCTTTAATAGTTTTCTTATGTTATTCTTTAAGATAAGGGCTCCACGCTACAGTGGCATACTCTCATTATTGAAGTTTCTGAACGATGTTCTGACTTTTGCTAGTGCAGAGTATGCTGCTGATGTTATCCTATTCATATGTGAGGCCGGAATTAAACTTGGTGTTATAAATACTAACAAGTCTTTTTCTTTAGCCGTAACATAGAGGTTGATTTCCCCTCACTGTGTCCTTCTGGTTACCTGGCAACTGTTCCCAATGCCATCACCTTTCATTTGTGTGTGTTAAACTCTAATAGCCATTTCTCGAATCAACTCTGAAACTTGCCTAAGTCATCTTAGCTTTTAATCTTCATCTTTATCGATTCTTCTCATTAATTTTGCATCATCTGCAAGCATCCTCATAGTCATTCGAGAGATGGACCCAGTAAATAGGACTCAAATGAATTTAATATCGAGCATGCAGTTGTTTGATGGACCACTTTTGACCCAAAGGAAAGATATCAATCTCGTTAGACAACCATTAACTGAAGTCAGACAGCAATCACTGACCCTATTCTTTGACGCTCTCAGCAATTAATGACAACTCATTCCCAAGAATGAGTATGATGGAGTGATGCGACTCCATGCTTATATATGCATTTGTTTTTGCATATATAATCTTAGAATGCTTGTGTTCTTTGTGTTATGTCTATAATCCTGAAGATATCACAATGTTGTAGAAACGTCGAAATTAAAATGGAAAGATGTACTGATCTCTCTCTCTTTATTACACACACACACACACACATATATATATATATATATATATATATATATATATATATATATATATATATATATATATATATATATAAACCAATTAAGGTGTGCTTTAGGTCTATAAACTGTGGGAGGGTTATTAAGACCTGTACAACAGAATACCTGATCATCAGGTATTTTTCAGTCCAGAACATAGTGCAGGATTAAAGTAAATTCTCAGTGTATTCACACACGGAGTATTACTCTCCTCCCCGAATATATATTCCTTGTTCTTCTCCTCCTCTTGTGTATATATATTTATCATCATGGACACATGATGAACGTGCATGACTGTATGTTACATGAGGCCAGAGGCTCCTCCCTGACCTTGTCATGAGGTCACCCTTGACCCAGCCATGAGGTGACCCCTGACCCCAGCCATGAGGCGACCCCTGACCCCAGCCATGAGGCGACCCCTGACCCCAGCCATGAGGTCACCCCATTACCTCGGTGTCGTCCTGGGCAAGGGTCTCTGCGTGCCCATGCGTGTCCACATTTCATTAAAGCAACGGGAAACGCAAACAATGTTTTTTCTTCAAATGTTCTGCAGTCACACTACCATGCACCCTCCTCCATCATTCCTTCTCTCTCTCCTTCCATCATTCTTCTCCTCCCTCCCTCCCTCACTCCATTATCCCTTCGTTTCCCATCTCCCATCATGTCATCCAATTCTGCCTGTATTGTACTTCTTTGAGAGAAGCAAATACTCATATGTATTTAGAATCAAACGACAAGATTTATAATGAATGCTCTTTATTCCCTTTTCCGAAGCTACAGTTGATTAAGACAGTATTTTGCGAGAATGTTTACAGGGATGAAGGAAAGTGGTGGAGTAGAAAAAGTGGTGAGGGGGTAGGAAGATTGTGAGGGGGTAGGAAGATTGTGAGGGGGTAGAGAAGGTGGTGAAGGGTCAAGAAGGTGGTGAAGGGCCAGGAAGGTGGCGAGGGGGCAGGAAAGGTGGTGAGGGGGCTAAAGAAAGTTGCAAAGAAGGGGAAAATTAATTGAAAGGAAAGGAAGGTGATGAATAAAGGGCCTGGGGACAGGTCTGGGTAGTGATGATAGATGCAGAGATGAAGACAGTGTTTAGTGAAGATGGTTACATTGATCGGGGATGATCATGGGTAGTGTAGATGGCTACACTGCTGAAGGTGGTTGACAGTGAAGATAGTCGTGTGCATAAATCTCTAGTGCGCACCCACTTGGATTATTGTATCCAAGCAATGGAGACCTCATCTTCAGAAAGACATAGCTTCTTGGGAGAAAGTTCTACACTTAGTGACAAAAATCATTCCAGAACTAAGTCGACTCTCATACCAGGAATGGTTGAGGGCCACAGGACTAACAACACTGCAAATCAGACATGGCAGACCTGATCTCATTGAAATTTAAAATACTGAACAACTTGAAAGATATTGATCCGGGACCACCTTTTCAAAAGGTCAGATGTAACACGAAGAGCAACGGTTTCAAGTTCAACAAGTCGCAATGTAGGATAGAAAACAGGAGATGCTTTTTCACCAATAGGGTTATAAACCCAAGGAACCGCCTACCCTCCGAAGCCGTAAATACCAAAACTCTACTGAATTTCAAAATCCAGCTCGACAAGATATTCAGGACAAATACGGGGTGGGAGGGAAACCTTCGACAAGCAGCCGGCTTCCTGTCCTCGACGAGGCCATTAAAGAGGTAATGGCCGTAGGAAGTTCAGGTAAAAATTAAGATGGTTATAGTGATGATGGTTGTGTACATTTAAGATGGCTAAGGGTAAGGAAGATAGAATGTAATTGGTTACAGTTTTTATCATTGTTTGGAGTGAAGATGGATAAAGAGATGATGATTGTGTAAAGAAGATGGTTAGTAATGAGGCTAGTGAGTATTGAAGATGGTTACAATGACGAAGAGCGTAGTGAAGATCGTTTCAGTAATGAATATAATGTGTAGTGAAGATGTGGACTCCGTGACCAGCAGCAGCATCACCAGTACTACCAGAAGCACTACCAGGAACACCACCACCATCACCACCATCATCAGACACCAGCATCAGACACCAGCATCAGACACCAGCATCAGACACCAGCATCAGACACTAGCACCAGACACCACCACCAGACACCAACACCACCACCACCAGACACCAACACCACCACCATCAGACACCAGCACGAAGCACCAGACACCACCACCACCACCAGACACCAACACCACCACCATCAGACACCAGCACGAAGCACCAGACACCACCACCACCACCAGACACCAGCACCACCACCATCATCAGACACCAGCACCAGACACCACCACCAGCACCAGACACCACCACCACCAGACACCAGCACGAAGCACCAGACACCAGCACTGTCGAGGTTAGTAATCATAGAATTCAGTTTCAATTTGTCGAGCAAACACAATGACTGTGTTTTGTGTGCGTTTGTTGAGGCAAAGCAGCGGTGGGGCGCTGAATTATTGGAACTGCTGCAAGACATAGGATTTGGTGGTGTGTGAGGCTGGGTGTGTGAGGTTGTGTGTGTGTGTATATTCACCTAGTTGTATTCACCTATTTGTGGCTGCAAGCACCAGCTCTAAGCTCTTGAAGCCCGACTTTCCAACCATCAGTTATCCAGTGTGATGATTTCCAACCTATTTTTTCTCCTGACCTTCCCGATGATTCAACCCATAACAGTTGTCTAACTCCCAGGTACCTATTTACTAATAGGTGATAAGAGACATTAGGTGAAATGAAACGTAGCTCAATAGCTTTTGTCCTACCGAGAGGATCGAACCCGTACTGCTCGGATGCGAGCCGACTACATAGCCTACTGCGCCACAGGACCCTGCATGGAAGTGTATATGTGTAGGGTGAGTTGGGGAGCTGTGTGTCTGTAGAATTATGTGGCTGTGCAACTGTGTCTGTACGGTGTGTCTGTGTCACTGTTTACAGTGATATGTTTTCTCTGGCACGAGGATCGGCTGTGCTCCCCTGCTCCCCGCCCCAACACCAGATTACCCTGTGAAATACTATCGTTTTTTTCTTGTACCGGCATAGGCTGCACGGCTGTACTCTGCTAGAATATTGCTCCATATATGTACGTTTCGTCGGCGTTGATGTGTCCTGCAAAGTGTGTTTCTATGCGCTCACAAAATGCACATATTTGTGCTGTAGCAGTACAGGTAAATATGTGTATCGTCAGTGCCTGTTCCCCCTTACTGTGCCGATTTAAGAATGTTTTTCGTGTCATGGCATCAGAGGTCTTGTGTAGCCCCCTCAAGCAACACACTTGAGTCAGGGATCGCCAGTGCACCACCTACAGGTGCCGAAGAGCACTGATGATATCGGGTCATCCTCCCGTTTTTCATTAACGGGCAGAGATGTGGGGTTTGCAGCTGAGTAAAATACTTGGACTCTACATTGTGTGAGCGACATTGTTTTATCTTGGTATTGCAAGGCATGTACGTGGAGTTCTGCTTAGTCCTGCTGCAACTCGGTATTGCACGTCTCAACACGCTCAAGTTCAATCAAGCTCAAATATGTTTATTGAGACAAGAAAAAATACATCTCAAAGGGATAGTAAGGTTAGCTACGTATTGCTGCCTTCCTTCTACAGGTTCGTAAAGTTGGCTACATACTGCTGCCTTCTTTCTACAGGTTTGTAAGGTTGTCTACGTACTGCTGCCTTCCTTCTACAGGCTCGTAAGATTGTCTACATATTATTGTCTTGCGTTCTTTGTGCATAAATCCATGATACTGTTGTCGGGTTCGTGAGCGTCTCGCCAAGACAGAGTTAGCTTGATCGATTCCCCGGCCGTCTGGTCGTTGGGCTTCCAAACTCGACTCATCATATTTAGTCTTGATGCGTCAATGTTGAATACCTCATATCCAAGTCTTTCTTAAGTTTTTCGGTTGTTTACTGCACGCCTTTGTGTGAAGGTTATTATTTCATAATAACCATAAGTCATAATTTTTCATCGTTTAGCGACCACATGTTTACCATTGTTCAGGAGTCATATGTGTACCATCTTCCAGGAACTGACACAAGGAAGCTGTGACAATCAAAGATACACGAACAAGCTGGACCAATATCTCTACAGTGACCACAATGGTCTGCATGAAGACGACCAAGATTATCACAAGAGTCATGTAGTCTCCACACCACCACCAACACTGGGTCTTCCCTTCATCAGTGCTAGGCGTTACGGCCGGGGAGTGGGCGAAGCGGCCTCACCTCTTATGAAAGCCAGCCATGGCACACAAGAAATGACTCTTGCTCTAAATTGGGTCAGCATTTTATATTTCCTTCGCAGATGAGGGAAGGACGAGAGAGAGAGAGAGAGAGAGAGAGAGAGAGAGAGAGAGAGAGAGAGAGAGAGAGAGAGAGAGAGAGAGAGAGAGAGAGAGAGAGAGAGAGAGAGAGAGAGAGAGAGGGAGGGAGAGAGAGAGAGAGAGAGAGAGAGGGAGAGAGAGAGAGAGAGAGAGAGAGAGAGAGAGAGAGAGAGAGAGGGAGGGAGAGAGAGAGAGAGAGAGAGAGAGAGAGAGAGAGAGAGAGAGAGAGAGAGAGAGAGAGAGAGAGAGAGAGAGAGAGAGAGAGAGAGAGAGAGAGAGAGAGAGAGAGAGAGAGAGAGAGAGAGAGAGAGAGAGAGATATTGGAAAAAGCATTGAGACCTAACTTTTAATTTTATTTTATATTAATAATTAGAGGCATGTTGACATCTGACGTCACAGGTCACCTCCAATTGGCAAGTCCAGATCACATGACATTGTAGAGAGTGACCGACGGTACAAGGTCAGAGTTGTATCATCAAACCCATATCTTGTTAGCCCAAGATAATACTCAGACAAAATATAACATCAAACATTCAGACAACATCACGTAAATAAACCATTCCCTGACAGGTTTTCACGGCTGGTTTGGGTGAGTATAACCATATAATGATAACTAATGATATCATCGCAACTACATGGATACCATCATATATACATACCATCACATCTACATGTATAAAATCCCACCTACATCTGGGTGTCGGCACTTAGACTCACACTCAATAAGACACTCATCCTCTGATAGTCTCCAGGAACAAACATGTCCCGAGTCCCTTCAATATACACATTCACAGGCTGTTTCTGCGTCTTTGTTTACACTTTGGCTAAACATACGGACACACTCGTCTGCTGGAGGGTGCGAGTGTCAACAAAGAAACCCTGAGTCCATCAATATCAATAAAAATAAAATATAACCTTTATGGCTGCCCTTACACCATGTCTACTGACCAAATGCAAGTCCATCAATAACTGTTGGTTCATCCTAAGCCACAGGACCTGTCACCTCAACCCCGCCTCTCATGGCCCCTTGTCGTCCGAGATGTAGAGACTCGTGTTAATCAGCTCTCTGAAGTGTCATTACAAACACGACGGAAATCCTGGAGCGAAACCTTCAATATTTGAGCAAGCAAAAGGGTGCAACTGTCAGTCAATGCTGCGTTGTGACGACCCACAAAACATCGGTAATATCATCGCTCGGTCATATGTCAAGACTATATAATGTGGCCAGAAATGCCAGCTGAACTGAGGCTCATCATGGTACGAGCAGTAACCCCAAAAAATATTTTTATAAAAAGAGATTGGCTAGGGTGATACATGTTAAAGCCTGGGGGCGCAGCATCGATCCCTGGCAAGTGGCACTCTTCCCCTCGGTGCCACAGCTATCTATCAGGAGTTTTATCTGTATTACATGTCAGTCAATGTCTAAATTGAATCTGGTGGCACCTCCTCATGGCAGGGTGGCACACACCTCCACAGCTTGGCATCCATCAAGGGCGAATCAATCCCCCAGTGGTCGGAGCAACATAATCACAGCCTACACTTGATTTATGGACGCCTATACGAGCTGCAAACTAATAGCCACGCCAACTTATCGTCCAGGTTTTCATGGCTTTTGTACGATTTAATGCCCAACTCCTGCGTAAATCCCATTCTTGTGCGAGTTTCAGACCTTTAACATCTTTTGTGTTTGTACTGGGCCTGTTTCCTCGGACCTGGAGACCCGCTACAACCAGAAATATATCGCTGGGTCGCCTGACTACCATCCACCAGATGTTGACGGGGCCGGGAATGTTGTGGCTGGGTGAATTAGAGGCTGGTGCCCCCACACCTGTCCCCCAGTACTGAACCTGTGTTGCTGCTCTACTACTCAGCTACATAACATTAACTGCAATACCAGCGAGGCTGGGCTGATCACATCTCTGTATGATTGTGTGAACTATATCAAACTGGTTCAGTAATTGAAGAATTTGTGCATTGACGCACAAACTGCGTGGCACGCTGTTAGAACCAAATTAGGAGGGGACTTGCCAATTTGCATCAGCAAGCTTTTGAAATTAGCTTAGCGAACCATGTCTGAATCTGGTGATTTGTTGAGACGAATCGCTCGTGCAAGAGTTCAAAACTGTAGCAAAAGCGTTGCCGGGCAATGTTGTGAAGGTCTGGGGGGGTTGAGGGTTGTGTGTGAGTGGTGCGGGCGCCGGACACGAGGCCACTATTGTGTCCCCGATAAACTGATCGATTTATATTGTTCGTTTGATTGTGTTCTCGTTGCCTGCGTTTGAAGCGACGCTTGTGTTCGCTATTCGTTGGAACGCCTTTGTTTTGAGTTGTGTTGCTTTATATGTTTGTGTGTTACACGATAAATGGAAGTACGCATTATATACACACGCGCACACACACACACACACACACACACACACACACACACACACACCTTACGACGACAAACTGAACCTTACGACACTAGAGAAAAGAAGGGAGAGAGGAGATATGATAGGGACATATAAGATACTCAGGGGAATTGACAAAGTGGAAATAGATGAAATGTTCACACGTAATAATAACAGGACGAGGGGACATGGGTGGAAACTGGAAACTCAGATGAGTCACAGAGATGTTAGGAAGTTTTCTTTTAGCGTGAGAGTAGTGGAAAAATGGAATGCACTTGGGGAACAGGTTGTGGAAGCAAATACTATTCATACTTTTAAAACTAGGTATGATAGGGAAATGGGACAGGAGTCATTGCTGTTAACAACCGATAGCTGGAAAGGCGGGATCCAAGAGTCAATGCTCGATCCTGCAAGCACAAATAGGTGAGTACACACACACACACACACACATATATATATATATATATATATATATATATATATATATATATATATATATATATATATATATATATATATATATCAACCTAATATAAAGAGACTGTGTTTACAGTTGAAGGGCAGATCAGATACCCAGGGCTAGACTCATCTAACTTTGCATGATTAGTGAAAAATGGGGGGCGGAGGTCAGCCTCGTTCCCCCTTACCATTAGAAGGTGGGTGCTCATATAGGGACCCCCCCCCATGACATCGTTGGAGATGAAAGGTCACTAACAGAGACCCTAAAATTTCATTATAAACTACCTTGGAATGTATGTATACTAGCGCAAGGATTTTCATTGTCGGGTCGGGGTTGGCCCCCATGGGGAAACCTTTTGATATCCAGGTCGACTAGGGTACTGCAGTTACCTTTTCCTAGTAAGTGTAATAGGCCAGTTGGGTGTTGCTCCAAGTGCCACCAAGTGCTCTAAGAGAGAGAGAGAGAGAGAGAGAGAGAGAGAGAGAGAGAGAGAGAGAGAGAGAGAGAGAGAGAGAGAGAGAGAGAGAGAGAGAGAGAGAGAGAGAGAGAGAGAGAGAGAGAGAGAGAGAGAGAGAGAGAGAGAGAGAGAGGGAGGGAGAGGAAGAGGAAAGGAAGGAGAGGGAGATACCATCTGGGCGAAATTCACGATATTCAGGTCTTTTGGCCATTAGATATCGATGGTTCTCTCCCTGCTGGGCACTGGGCTGCGACAAAGCTATATACGACAAAAAATATTCAACGCCATTTCTTATATAGCTAGGACATTGCAAAACAGTAACTTTTTAAGTGTTGCATCGACCAATTGCAAAAAACTCAAATATTATGAGGCTAGCTTAAAAAAAATAAATGCATTACAAGACAATCTTAATTGGAAACCTGGATCGGTGATATAGTACAATGACTGGACCAAATACCGCTCAAGTGTAGCAACCCAATCAACTGAAGTGATTAGCGAAAATACCCTGACAGCTTTGGGGTATGGACTTAAAAGCTTTGAGATGCAGCCTAACAGCTTTCGTGAATGACCTAGGGATATAGACTGACAACTTTGTGATATAAACCGACATTTCATTTTTCATATTAATGGTTCAACCAAACCACATAAATCATACCACATCAATCAGAATATCTTTTGCAATCATCAGTCGAATTAAAATTAATTAAAACACCCGAAACAAAGTGAAAGCAGCACAATGTGGAGACACAACTATGCTCTTGATATGTGTCTATCTCGATAGATAAATAACACTATCAACCGGCAACAAAAAAGTAACAATATCAGTAGCAACAGCAGTGTAGACTGCATGAGCATCGTCAACAAAAGTATCACAAGCAAGGGGCGTGAAACAGGGCCAACAGAACAACAACAGAAGCAGGTGCTTCCAAGAACACACCACATCTGCCTTTCCCAACAGGACCTAATTCACAAGACAAGGATGTTTTGCACTGAGGAAATAAATGACCCAATTATTAGGATGGTGTTTAGGGAAGTAAGTTGTGAGGGAAGCTGAAGGGGAGGTGTGGGGGGGAGGTTGAAGGGGAGGGGAAGTGTGCATGTTTGAGGGGAAGTGAAGGTGGTTTCTGGTCCCTGGAAATTTATTTGGGTTTAATTTTTTAATAATATTTATATCAGCTCTATTAACCTGATTGTTGCATAGAGTATTTTCGTCGCCAATTCTTCTTACTTTCTTTATTATGCACCCCATACCCATCCCGTGGGCGTTGGTGGGAAGGGTTACAGAAGCACATAATATATTCATGAACTGAACCTATTTTGTGCCTCTACATATAGACAAATACATATACATAAATATAAATATA
This sequence comes from Procambarus clarkii, assembly GCF_040958095.1. NCBI lineage: Eukaryota > Metazoa > Arthropoda > Malacostraca > Decapoda > Cambaridae > Procambarus > Procambarus clarkii. The sequence continues at coordinate 16,347,580 of NC_091225.1, read as the reverse complement.
AATACATATACATATAAATAATCTTCTTATATCACAAGTGATTCAACAAGAGGCTCACAAGTCACTATACAAGGCACTTTACATCTATGGAAAGTCACACAGTTACTAGTCTTGCTCCACACCCACCCAACTGGGCGGCAGCTTTACAGTCATGTACTCCACACCCACCCAACTGGGCGGCAGCTTTACAGTCATGTGCTCCACACCCACCCAACTGGGCGGCAGCTTTACAACCCGGTGAATTGTTGCCACGTTGGCCTGGTAAACACTGAGACAGTAATCATGTTGCAAATGGTACATTTCTATATCACTCTGTATCAGTGGGCTCGTATGGGCTTTCAGTGGCTGTAGTTTCTGTATCGCTATAGTCTAGTAAAGCTGCAGAAACACTTTGTGATTTGACCATGTATTTAAGCTCACCCATGGCTTCAAAAGCTCTTTTTTCCCCGTCTTCTTTTCTTGTATGCCGTTTAACTTCCCCCATTTTAATTTTTCCAAAAGAATTATTAGTTGTCTCCACTTTCGTATCATTTAAACCTCTTCCTTTTGTTAAATTAGGTGTTTTAATATGTTTTATTAGCCTGTTAGAGATACTGAATGCTGTTAGAATTCTGTTAGAGATATTGTTTTCCTCAGCCAGTGTCAGATAGTGAAGATGCTGTCGTCTTCGTCTTGTGTGATCACATTGACCAAGGAAGGTCAATTTCCGTTCCGGATATCTAGGGAGAGGGACGAGGAAGTCTCAAGCCCCGCAATAAGAGGTATTCACAACTAATCTTTTTGGTGAACATTGTGTACTTCGCTCTTCATTTCTAGTAGATGTCACTGACCAACATACTGTATGTCTAATACTGTATTTCTAACACTACAAAATATCGCAAGAAGCACATACCAACACACATATGTAACCAGGCGTCAAGGTTTGGTCCAGGAATTATAAACGAGGCAGTTAATTCTCTCGCTGTCAAAACAATCCTAACCCATGCATGAGGCCACTACAAGAACAAGTCATCTGGAGGGGATGCATAGGGTCGTAAGTCCGATAAAACTCATCACAGTGCAACAGCTTCATAGTGTATGCAAAACTCCACCACTGAGCTCGCTTGCGCTAAATTTGCAACAATTTCCGTTTGGAACTTTTCGTGGAGTCGATCATGCAAACTTGGCAATGCATTGCCACTACGTCACGCTGAGCAGCGTGGCCCACGAAGTCTGCAAATTTAGCCCTTTTGTGTATGAGCAATGAGGGCGGTTATGTTAGGAATATGAGTGAAAATGTAGGTAAAATGACTAACGATTAGTTGGAAAGTGAGCCCTAAAAGGTAGCAATTTTGTAGGGAATTTATATAACAATGGCCTTATTATACTGATTACCTATTTTATAGTATACTCATTTGGGGTTTAAGGAGGTTGAAGTTAAGAACAAATGTGTACTTTAGTCCTGAATAATGTTTACCTCTTAAGTATACTTAGTCAATCAAGTACTAAGGTGATTGTAACAAGCCTCGCACGGTCTAAAGGCCTATAAGCCAACATCCAGCCACTATGGCAAGATAACTGTATCCTTCATTGTCTTAAAACTTGTAAATATTTGTATTTGAAACTTATATTTTGTTTTATTATGAAGAAATTTCGAATTGCAGGATGTACTCAGATCGCCTGTGCATCATACACGCTACTTATCATATCAGTGAAATATTGCAAGAAGGCTTCATTATCCAGCTTATAGAAAAGATCAGTGTAGAACTAATTGCATTTCTGTTAAGAAGGATAGTTGTTGCAAGAGAACTAATGGGGTGTAACAAGAGGTAAAGTAATTATGAGGAGAAGTGCTAAGCTAGTATAACTATACAGGTTCTGTTCAATAATAATTGAACAGAACTTGTTGAAAAGCCTGACTGTTGGCTTTTCTGATGAACTAATCAAGCCGCAAGATGGGAACAAGCAACATGAAATAGCTCCACGATATTCGATCAGGAAAGCAATAATGAGATTTGAATAAAGCTCAGATGTGAGGGAATGAGTAACAGGAGTGTGGTGGATGGGGAGCCAAGAGTGAGGTGGCCCGAGGAGTGTAACAACCGTGCACTCAAGAAGAGAGTGCAAGAAGATAGTGCAAGTTGCAGTATCGTGGGTGTGAGGAGCTCAGGTTTGGACCATTACGAGGACTGAGAAGAAGAGGAAAGTCCGATGTAAGTCCACTTTTCCCTTGTTCAGGATATTAAAATTGATACTTCAATATCTATTTTACGTTTTAACTAAATCAATTACAATAGTAATAAAGCATTACTCCGTACTCTTTGATATTTCAGTGATTTGAGCCTAGAGTTACAGCTAATTGGACGGTAGAGCGACGATCTTGCTTCATGCAGGTCGTGGTTCAATCCCCTACCGTCCAAGTGGTTGGGCACCATTCCTTCCACCTGTCCCATCCCTAATCCTTATCCTGATCCCTTCCAAGTGCTATATAGTCTAATGGCTTGGGGCTTTCTCTTGATAATTCCTTTCCTTAGTTACCCAAATATACCTCCTTTCTTGCTTTAAATTATACAAGTCAGTGAAGACTCAGGGTGACTAGCGAGGTACAAACATGTTCAGAACGGGAGAAGAAGTTCAGCTCTAAACAGTAATTAACTCACAGGACCAGGGAACAATTCCATTAATAACCTCTGAGAGAAGTAGTATTCAGTACGATGAACAAGAACACAACAGACTGATAGCACAGGGAGTTTTAAGAGGTTACAGGTGGGTGACGTCACAGTCGTGTTACAATACACCTTCGAGACGTTAGAGAACTAATCAACACTTGACCAATCAACACAAGAACCAATTAACACTTAAAATACTAAAATATTAGTACGTTTATTTAGTTTCACTCTCGGCTAGAAAGTCACAGGGCAGTTGTTGAAGAGTGTAGAGGGATGGGAGCGATGTGTTGAAAGTTATGGGGGAGTTAGGAGCTGAGTAGAGTAATTAGGAGTAATTAGCATCTAAGGAAGGTAGTTAAGACCTGTTGTGGAGGGGGAGAAGGGAAGTCAGCTGTTTCTTTTCATAAAATATATTTGATTTTATTAGCGTAGTTGGCTGCTATATATTAGTGTATATTAACACACTAAGAGACTCAAGTTATGTCGTTAATGAAGCGAATGGTAAAACAACACTTTGTGAGGTACTTAGACTTTTCTACCCTCAGTGCGGGTGCTCGCTTCACCTCGCTTGTCTATATGACCAACAGATCGCTGATGGAAATTGTCATTATGTGTGTGTGTGCGTGTGTGTGTGTGTGTGTGTGTGTGTGTGTGTGTGTGTGTGTGTGTGTGTGTGTGTGTGTGGAATCGAGAAAGCGTCTGTCACTCTTCCTCCCCCGACGCAAAACCTAATTATCTAGCCAGTCATTTTTACCTCCGAGTTATTCTGGAGTCTCACAGGAAAATGCTGTTAATAAGACCTTAAGACAGGTGAGGCTGCTGGGATTAGAATCAGTGTGTGTTGTTGGGGAGAGAATGAAGCAGCAGCCTGCCTCTCGCTGCTGTTGTAGTGGTGTGAGTGTGTGTGTGTGTGTGTGTGTGTGTGTGTGTGTGTGTGTGTGTGTGTGTGTGTGTGTGTGTGTGTGTGTGTGTGTGTGTGAGTGTGTGTGTGTGTGTGTGTGTGTTTGAGGAATTACCTAAGTGAGGGGCAGTTAGGACGAAGATATTCATATTCCAAATTTCTTCACTTCCACTGGGTACTCGATGGTCAGTATACCATCACTCACTCATAAGGATTTTTTAGTTGACATCTTCTCCTATAGCTGACTCAGGAAAAATCTGGTCAAGTTTGACTGGTTCTTTATTCCCCCTTATTCTGGTGGGCCAGCTGACGTGTTGATGCACGAGCTTTCTAGTTTCTTGATAAAACAGCTTGTCACGACACAAATGGGTTCCCAATCTCCCTTATCTCTGGCTAAAGTCATCCAAGATAAAATGTCTTGCCCTTATTCCTGTTTACAACCTGTATAGTCCTCTGAAAATATATTATAATTGCCCAGTTAGTTTTGTCAAACATGCAGGCGATGAGTCACAATAACGTGGCTGAAGTATGTTGACCAGACCACACACTAGAAGTTGAAGGGACGACGACGTTTCGGTCCGTCCTGAACCATTCTCAAGTCGATTGTGTGAAACGTCGTCGTCCCTTCAACTTCTAGTTTTGTCAAACATCTTTATCTAATGTTCTTATAGTACTGCATTGTGTCACTAATATTTTGAACCCTCCAGTTATTATAGTATCACCATGTAATCACTGAACCTATCAAAGGTCGCGACTGCCAGTTCCTCAATCCTCGAGTCGTCCTTGCCAGCAGGACCTCTCCTCCTATTCCCTCCATGTCTACCATTCCTCAGGTGAGAAGGCGGCGGCGGGAAGGGAAAGGGGGATAGGCTGGATATAGAGATATACGAACACAATTACATATCACGACTGTGGGTAATAGAGGTTGCGTAGCAGTGTAAACAGAGTTCGTGAGCCACGGGATGTGATCCATCAGAGCTGGACTGTGATTTGACTCAGAGTGTCTCATTTTCTCGTGTTCAATGTGGCTTTGTTTTTATGATTTAGGCGTTGAAGCGTCCCCTTGCATTCCTTCTCCCCTCACTTACCTGTCCCACCAGTCTCTTCCCCTCACAGTATTTTTTACTTTGTTTTCCCCTTCCTTTCACTTCCATTTTTACCTTACTATTGTTTCTCTCTTCCTCCGTCTCTTACGTTTCCCACCTTCATTCCCATTGTCTTTCACATTAACATGCAGCCCCTTAACATGCTCCTTCAACACACACACACACTCTCTCTCTCTCTCTCTCTCTCTCTTCCGTCTCACTCAAACCTACTTCACTCATTCCCACTCTTTCATTTAATTTTATCTACTCCCACAAACTCTCACCTCGCCCTCATGCTATTTCCCATCTATTCTTACTTTCATTCCTGTTCTTCTATCAATTGTCCCTGGTTCCCCTCTTTCCTTCCCAGTCCCTACATATCTCCACCTCCTCTCACTCTCCAAACCATCTTTTCGCAACTCTCCTATCATAGCTTTCTCCCTCATTCCTTTCTCTTCTCCCCCTCCCTCCATCACTCTCTCCCTCTCTTCCCCAGCCCAAAACACTAATCCCTGGACATATTTTGCGAGTTCCTTTACATATGCGGGAAGTATATCCACGGGACAATTATTCTCTCATCAACCCTGATATATTTCACCTCCTAACTACCCATAACTCACCTTCCCTTTAATTTGAGCCCCATCAGGATTTACAACACCAAATTTTCTTTCAATTGCCGTGTAAATATGTCTCTTGTAATATGTTTCGCGCGATGTATGTCAAATAATATATCTCCTCTGATTTATTGTTGATTGTTTACGAGGCTTAATTGAACGCCCCAATCGATCTAAACTGCGTTTGTTGTTTGTTCTTCATTGTATTTTTTATTTATTAAAGCTGTTATTATTATCTACTGTTATCTTTGTCAGTGTCGTTCTTGTCTGTTTGTTATGCTTTTTGTGCGTTTGCTTTACTGTTGTTCCAGCTAACGTTGGGATTACTGTAATTGACGTTTCGTTACTGTTTCTTTGATTTTATTTCCATTATTTCCGTTGTTACTGTTCATGAGGATGTTCTCTAGTTTTTACTTCTGTTTTTGCTTTTTCTACCGTTATCTTTGCTTTTGTTTTGTCTGCAACTGCCTCTTCTGTTGTGTCTGCTACTGCTGTTTTTGTTGTCTGCTACTGCTGTTTCTGTTGTGTCTGCTACTGTTGCTTTTGTTGTATTGTCAGCTACTGTTGCTGGTGATGTTCTCTGCTACTGTTGATACTGTGTATGCTAATGTTGCTTTTGCTGTGTATGGTACTGTTGTTTTTGCTGTTGTGACTGCTACTGTTGCTTTCGTTGTGTCTGTTTTTGTTGTTGTTGTCTGCTACTGTTGCTTTCATTGTTGTCTCAGCTACTGTTGCTTTCGTTGTGTCTGTTTTTGTTGTTGTTGTTGTCTGCTACTGTTGCTTTCATTGTTGTCTCAGCTACTGTTGCTTTCATTGTTGTCTCAGCTACTGTTGCTTTTGTGTCTCCTACTGTTGCTTTTGTTGTTATGTCTGGCACTGCTGGTATTACTGCTTTCATAAAGGCTTCTTTTGTGAACCAACCCAAACCCCATAACAAACGTGACCATATACCCAACACGATTCCATAACCAACCAGACCCCCATAACTCTGGCAATCTCTCCTCAACTGAACACTATCATCCCCTCAACAACAGCTCTCCTATGGTTAGGTATAATCTCTCCCCCTCATAACTTCACTTCCCTGACAGGCCCGTGAGCATCCTCTACATGACCGACGGAACACAACACCAGTTGAGTCGTGTTCTCGTCTGCCCAGGATAAAAATACTTGAAAGAAAAAAGGTTGTGTATTTCATTTTGATGTGCTGGCTAATGTGTGGTTGTGAGTGAGCACCCACACACACACACACACACACACACACACACACACACACACACACACACACACACACACACACACACACACACACACACACAGAGGAAAACGAACTAAGCGAACAACACGAGGCATGACGAATTTTATAACCAGCAATGCAACAAAAAAACTGAGAGAAGATTTACAGCGCCGCTAAGAGACAAAGAAGCCAAGGGGGAAATATACCCATGTTTATAGAACGAGCATTGAAGACATACAGGAGCACAGAATGGAGGAAAACCGCAACACACAAGAGGAGGAAGGAACGAACACACAGTAATTCAGAGAGCTGTAGACAAAGCGATATGAAAACAGGTATATAGTAATCAAAGTCAAGCATCAGTCTAAATTACTACATAATCACATGCGGAGGAAGATGTCAGTAAATGAAGAGGTGATCAGGCTATTCCCCAACTTTCTCTCCTCTCCTCTTCTCTCTCCCACCTTTCCTCCCCCCTCTCTCTCCATCTGTCTCCTTCCCCCTCTTCAGAAGTACCCCCTTTTCCCCTTTCTACTTCCTTCTCTCCCTATCGCTGTGTATATTTGTCTTTCTCTGTTTTCTCTATGTTTACCTCTGTGTTGTGTGTCTGTTTCTCTGCTTCTGCCTCTCTCTTTGTCCGGGTCGACCTGGTCTGTCTGTTTCTGCGTCTGTCTTTGTCTCCGACGGTAAGCTGGTGACATTAACTGTTAGGGAAGCATTGTTAGGAAAACACACACACACACACACATCCTTTCTAACACTAACCAGTAACAATCAACTGCATATCACCCACCTACTGCAACACGCAGGTGGGCAGGTGGATGGGGCTGGATGAACAGGTGGGTGCCGGTGGGACTCGGTAAGCAGGTGGGTGGAGGGGAGACATACTGAACAAATGACTGAAGCCTGCACAGGTGGTTGCAGATGGATATTACAAAGCTACACCCTATGCAAGTGGATGCAGTTGGACACTAACTAGTGGTGGCGGCCGTCCAATAACCCCTCCCAGCGTATATCAGCCATCAATTATACAACTCAAAGTATTAAAACAATTCCCGAAAACTTTCCTCATAAAAGAGACGTCGTTTCCCTTTTTCTCCCACTCTCTCATCTGGTCTAATTAAGGCGATGATTTCCCCATTCTTTCTTGTCATTTTTGCACCGGTGGCGGAGTTGCCTGTCCGTTGCTTCCGTCCAACTAAAATCCCTTAATTAAGTAAAACGATTTCGCTTCATTGGCAATTTAATTCACTTTTTGTCTCGAGACATTACTGATTATATATTATATATATATATATATATATATATATATATATATATATATATATATATATATATATATATATATATAATACGTTATGAGTCACAATAACGTGGCTGAAGTATATTGACCAGACCACACACTAGAAGTTGAAGGGACGACGACGTTTCGGTCCGTCCTGGACCATTCTCAAGTCGATATATATATATATATATATATATATATATATATATATATATATATATATATATATATATATATATATATATATATATATACACATAATTTTCCATTCACGTTGATCTTTAGAGATTCGAGCGGAGTCTTTGAAATATGAGACTGTTGTCGTATCCAATATGCAAACGGGCTATAGACCCACAGAACAAGAGCCTAAAACTTTTGAGGCCCCGGTTCGAATCCCTAATGACCCCAGTGAAGACAATATAACGAGAATACTCGAATCACCAACTCTTCAGGAGAGCCAAGTGAACCCAAAGATCAGGAACTTTACTTGTGTCTTTAAGGTCTTTATTGATAAAGATAAAACTTTACCTCTTAACTTAAGTCATTAAGAGACAGAAGGATAAGACAGTGTATGTCTATGATACATAGATCGTATTCATCAAGCACTTGAATGTCCACTTACGACCTCTGCACCTCGTATCTCAATCACAGCGGGAAACTCGGTATTTATTAAACAGTTTACGAGATCCGAAGTGCGAAAGAGGTCGCCATCTGACGACCACACTGGCCTCTGATATTGACTTCCACACTGGCCCCTGATATTCACTTCCACACTGGTCCCTCTGGTCTTGACCACCACACTGGTCCCTGGTACTGACTTCCACACTAGAGCCGGGTCGTATTACCACAGCTGGCAGCTAAAGTTTTGTCCAGAACAAACTCTTGTATTATTTATCTATAAAATTTCATGATTTAGTTCACCAGCCGGAAACCGCATTCAATAACCAAGGAAAATGCGAAGGAAGCGATTAACATTGAGCAAAATCTGATAAACACCGATTCGGGAATAGGGGGGGTTACCTTCCGATGATTTCGGGGGTCAACGTCCCCGTGGCCCGGTCCTCGACCAGGTTATAGATTATTTGAACAAATTACCGGGTAGTTTGTTCTGGTACAATAGACGTACGGTTGAAGCTGAACTGTTTCAAGCGTAGACTAGCCATATATATGAATGAATTTTGTCTGGAATAAAGAGGAGCTGTCTCAAGGTCAATAGACATTCTAAAAGCACTTTTATTATTTTGTTCTTATATGTAATATCATCATAAATATCCCTTTTTTGTTCCTTTTCTTTAATTTGTACATCAATAATTTCACCTCCTTTTTTTTTGCCTTTCAAGTAAATTTATATCAATCTTTCTTAATCTATCTTCACAGTGGAGGTTCCTTGATTTAAACAATGCATACAGATTTGAGCATCGTGTATTAGGGACAGAATTTAATTATATTATAGAGAGATGAAATTCTTTTGTTCAGTGCTAATAGTATTATGGGACTCCATATTTTAATTAATTTCTACACAAAAATACTGAACTAGAATTTGCGTTCTATATCTTTTCCTAAAATAACCTGTCAGAGAGAGAGAGAGAGAGAGAGAGAGAGAGAGAGAGAGAGAGAGAGAGAGAGAGAGAGAGAGAGAGAGAGAGAGAGAGAGAGAGAGAGAGAGAGAGAGAGAGAGAGAGAGAGAGAGAGAGAGAGAGAACTTTCTAACCGCACACACACACACGCTTAAAGGTTTCTCCTTATTTAGACATCGGTTAATAAACAAGTCATTCGTCAACATGACTTGGCTCTCTGCTTCATTCCTTGTGACCTCAGCTTCTTCTTTACCTTCCTTCTTCTCTCCTCCTTCATTCACAGCTATATTTCTTCTTTCTCGTTTCTCATTCATCTTCCTATATTCACAGACAGGTCTCTCCTTTACCCATGAATTCCTTCTTCACTCTGATATTTGTTTTCTTTCATATTCTTCTTTATGCATCATATATTTAATTCATTCTCCATTTCTCACTCATTTCATTAGCTCCCTCATCCTTTCTCTCTGTCACATATCTCTCTGTTCCATCTTTCACCGTTATGATCAGTGTGCTCTCTCTCCCTCACCCATCCTCTCATCTATCTTCTCTCTCATACCCATCGTCTTTCCCACCCTCTTCTTCCCCATCGTCTCACTCAACCTTTTCTTATTCGTCTCTCTCATCTGCCACAAACACCCACTTATCATCTATTCCCATTTTTGTCTCCTTTATTTTTCTTCCTTTCCCTTCGCTTCTGTTCCATAATCTTCCGAGTTTTGTACTCAACATATTTTCCTCCATAATATTACTCCTTTGTTTTACTATTATTATCTCTCCCTTTCACTAACCCGTCCCTCTCTCCTTCCTTCCCTTTCACTATCCCTCCCTGCCTCCCCCCCTTCCTTGCTAAATCCTATCTCACCGTTTTTGGAAATCCATTTGGAGAGAATGCAGACGACTTTCCACGCCACAGCCCCAATATCGCCTCCCATGTATGGCTGCACATAATTATAGACGCACGAATCCCCTTCACCGCTTCTCCTTGTTTACATTCTTTATTAGCCTCTTGCTCCTCCGTCTTGCCTTTCCATTTGGTTCGTTCCTGTTTTGCTTTCATCTTGGTCGCTGTTTTTTTTGTTTTGGTTTATCATGTGGGTGTGATATTTTCTCCATCAGCTCTATTCTCCCTTCCCTCCTCTCACCGTTGCCTTCTCCCTTAACCTTCCTCACTCTTATCCATTCTCTCCCTTGCACAATACCTCCCTTACTCTCTTCCCTTATCCACCATCTTCTTCTTGTATCCTCGCGTGCATCCCATTGCATTTAATTTTTAATTTTGCCCCGGAAGGGTAGTTTATTGGGCAGCGTGTCTCATCCTGTGAGAGAATATGTCTCCCGAGGGAGCTCTCCCTCCCATAATGCAATGACCTGGTTCTTGGGTAGATTCTCAGGGTCCTTTACTCTGTTTTGGGCTCGTGTGACCTGGGTAAGCTATGTGTGTGTGTGTTCAATGGGTGAATGAACACTGCAATTCTCTATTATGACTTTTGTGTTCCTAGTGTCAGGGTTCGGTACTTAACTTAATGATGTTACCTTGATGATTATGACCAAGTTCCGCCTTTGTTCCCTTTATGTACGCCATTGTCTTTGTTCCTTTCACTCGTACAGCGAAATTGCTGCCAACGGGTTTTCTTTCTATTTGGTAATGCTTGTCCTGTTTGCCACGTCAGCCACTCACTATACTTTTGAAGGGGCTTTAAGTCTAAGTTTCTTGGCTGCCTTGCTTGTTAGTTTAAGCACGAAGCTCTTTGTGGTTACTGAAGAGCCAAACTTCGTTCCCAAGATGCAACGTTCATCACCAGGTTTCTGCTACTCATCTATATGTTGATACTTCAATTGCAATATCATGCTAACTTGTTATCATCAAGTGTGTTTTCTCTCTATCTCCCTCTCTTTCCCATATTTTCTCCTTGGCAGCATACTATGATTGTCTCCTCTCTGTTCTCAAGTTTTGATCCTTGTTTTAGAGAATAGAAATAAATAATGGCCATTTAACCTTAGGGCCAAGCAACAATGATGACCGCTCTCTGTTTGGCCACAAGAAATATCTCCCTTTTCACAGGTTATTGATTGTTGTATTACGGGGAATAATAAGAAATTATTATTTCTTAACTAGTGAAATAGTTAAGATCTCCCGCTATGTTGTTGGTTCCCCCTGCTTAAAACTCAATGTTTTCATCCACTCTGTTATTCTTGTGGGGCAGACCTAGCGTGAGTTGCTACCTCTATCATTCCTTCTCTCTGCTCCTCACTCCCTCTTTCAGTCACTCTCTCACTCCCTCCTCCACTCACTCCTTTACCCACCCTTCACTCACTGTCTATCTCAAGGTTTTTCTTGTGACTCTTCTCCCTTTCCGCCCCGCGTTCTATATCCGTCTCTCCTTAGCATGTCTTGGCCTAATCTCTCACCCCCCCACTCCCTTGTCTGTCTCCTCTTCCCTTATCTCTTTTTCTTTCCGCTTCATCCACCCTCCTCTCTCTATCTTTATTTCGTCTCTTCCATTCTCTGTTTGGCCATCCTCTTGAGCACCATTTCTTCACCTAGTCCTCGTGTCCCAGCTCCTAGTGACCTTGTTTGACCTCTTGTACCAGCTCTTAATGACCTAGTCTGACCTCTTGTACAACTTAGTGACCTTATTTGACCTCTTGTACCAGCTCTTAATGACCTAGTCTGACCTCTTGTACAACTTAGTGACCTTGTTTGACCTCTTGTATCAGCTCTTAGACTGTCCTCATATCCCAGCTGTCTCATAATTTCTTTACCTCCGTCTCAGTCTCTTCTTACTCTCATTTCTCCCGTCTTCTCTCTCACTGTCTGTACTCTCCCCTTTTTCTTTTCTCTCTTCCCTTTCAACCTCCATCTTTTCTCCGATTTCTTCCATTCTATTTTTCCTTGCCCATCATCTTCTGTCTCTTTTCCTCCTTCCCCTTGACTCCCCTTTCAGTTTCTTCTTCGCCTCTCTTTCCCTTGTCTTTCTCTGTGCTTCGTCACTCAGTAATGTCATTCCTTGTTTCTGTCGCATCACTCCACCTTGCTCGCTTTTCTACTTTCATTGATTGCTATGTCTTCTTTCTCTCTTTCCTCTGGTTCTCGTGCTTTAGATGGCACTCTTTCTCTCCTGCATTCATTCCATACTTTATTATTCTCTTTTACTACCGTTAATTATCGTTTTATTCTATTTTTTATTTTATATCTTTCTCTTCCGATTTCTTAAGTGTTCCACAATTTTTCTCTTACCTGTCTTTATCGTTTGTTTCTTAATAATTTATTTCATGTTTGTTGGTTCTCTTCTTTTATATTTATTCTTTTCACTGTTTCATATTTTAACCTTTTCTTTTCTTTTCTCTTCTATCTAATTTGTTTCTCGCTCACTTACGCTCTCTCAATCTTCATAATTATTCTGTTCACTCTCCAATTATCTCATCTTCCTGAAACCATACTCTCTTTTCTCTATTTAATTTCTCTGCCATCTCCTCTTGTCACCTCACCCCTTTTATTTCTCTCCTCTTTTATGATTTACATTTTTCGGGTCTTTCAAATTTGTAATTCATCTCTGGATCTTCCACCATAAAAAACTTCTTTATCTTATCTCCTTCCAGTTCTCCTCCTTTTCACAGTTGTGACTAGAAGTGATCTGATCCACTGTGAGAGGATCAGAGAAGGAATATGTACATGGGAGTGATAATTGGATGTGTTTACCTGTGTCTACGGGGAGCAAGAATTAGCTCTTGTGCTCCGTGCCACAGCTACTGTACCTATACAGTGATGCTTTTCGAATTTATAATTTTTGTCGTGTTTGCTCGTGGATTAAGACGATCTCCATTACCTCTGCCACTCACAGTGAGTTCATTTTACGTTTCCTAGGCTCATCTGTGTTTCCAGCTTCCAACTTTGCCCCATGTCACATTCTGCTAGCTTCGTTTGACGCGTTCATGAGGTATCTTTCATGCCATGGTCATATCACCTCACCAGCTTGGCTATAGCCAAGTTTTAGGTTCTGCTCTTGATTCACTTGACACAGCTGCCGCCTTCACAATGCCCTGTGGACTGTTTCCACTGACCTCACCTCATTATTTCCCTTGCACCGGCTTGCTGTTGCCTGTTTGCTGCCTGTTGCTGCAGAATGCAATATGACCATCACCTCCTTGTCATGCATAAGACGAACTCTTGTTGGCGTGTCACGGCGCCATCACTGTTTCCTCAAAAACTCCAGTGCGTCTGTACCACCATCAACAATGGATATATATATATATATGGAGATTGACTGGTGAGAGGGCGGTTAGTAAAAGACAGGTTGGTGAGAGGGAGACTTGTGAAATGATAGAAAATAAAATTAGGAATATGAAACAAGGAACGGGAATAAACAATGAAAGTGTAAAGAGGAGAAATGATAGTAAACAAAAACGTATATCATGTGAAGAAGAGGAATAAAGAATTAAAAAAGTAAACAGGGAGGGAAGTGAAGGAGTTAAACAAGAAGGGAAGAAAGCAAGAAGGGGCAGTAAACAATGATGGAAGTAAACAAAGAGGGAAGTAAAAAAGGAAGGACGGAGAGAGGAAGGCAAGATATGTGATGACAGCCTCTTGGAATATATTCCCCAGCAGTTGTTTTGGTGGCAGTTCTAAGAGCAGGAGAGGGGCAACTTGGGGTCTTGGTGGGGTATGGGGAAAGTTGGGGCTTGGAAAGTAGATAATTTAGAGAGAGAGAGAGAGAGAGAGAGAGAGAGAGAGAGAGAGAGAGAGAGAGAGAGAGAGAGAGAGAGAGAGAGAGAGAGAGAGAGAGAGAGAGAGAGAGAGAGAGAGGGAGAGAGAGAGAGAGAGGAGAGAGAGAGAGAGAGAGAGAGAGAGGAGAGAGAGAGAGAGAGAGAGAGAGAGAGAGAGAGAGAGAGAGAGAGAGAGAGAGAGAGAGAGAGAGAGAGAGAGAGAGAGAGAGAGAGGAGAGAGAGAGAGAGGGAGAGAGAGAGAGAGGAGAGAGAGAGAGAGAGAGAGAGAGAGAGAGAGAGAGAGAGAGAGAGAGAGAGAGAGAGAGAGAGAGAGAGAGAGAGAGAGAGAGAGAGAGAGAGAGAGAGAGAGAGAGAGAACGTCGATTTGATCGGCACCACAATTATTATCATCTTCTTGCATTAAACTTTGCTATCTCCCACCCTTTTCAAGATCCTCCCAATTCAGCCCCCACTACTTCAAATACCCCACTCCCTCTCCAACCATCACCCCTCCCTACTCCAGCTACCACCCTTCAAACTCCTAGTCCTTCCGCCAACACCCCCACCCCCATATGTCCACACCCGACCCCCTTGAGGTTACGTTGAGGTTACCCCCATCACGTCCCCACCCCACCTGCGGCCTACTCCCACCATCCCCCCCTCTCCCTTTCTTTTCCAACTCCCTACCCCCCTCCCAATCCCCTAATGGTACCCCGTCTCCCACAGCAGGTGTTCTACCTTGCATGGACCAATCTACTCTAGCACCTGCGAATTGATAATGTTCACTCAACTACGCACGAAGCCTTTGATTGCGATTGCTAACGCTTAATTATTCTCTGTGATCCGAATTACTCTTGGGAATCAGCTGTCATGTTACACTCTTGTGAATATCACTCCTTTTTGTACGCGTTTTGTGGAGTTTTATTTCGTGGAGAACAAGTTAGTTATGTAGAACAAAATATGTTATATTATGTTCAACAAGGTATATTATTTCATGTTTATATATATATATATATATATATATATATATATATATATATATATATATATATATATATATATATATATATATATATATATATATATATATATATATATACAGGTGGCATATATTATTTTATACCGAAGATATATTTTCGGCAAATTCGTTGCCCGAGTTCTCCGGCTCGCCCACAAAGACCCGCATACCGTAAGTTCGGAAGTTAAACGAACCTATGTCAAAGATTCCAAACTTTGCTCAAAGGCCGAAATCTTATAATGAGCATTTTTAAACATGTAAAGGCTTGGAGGAAACTATCACAAGTTTTAATTACCCAGAAGCTTCAAAAGAACTAGGGTCTAAAAGCCTCTTGTCACCAACACGTCGACAAGATCCGTCACGTGATCTACAGACACTGCACCAAGTGAAACGGTGAAACTGCTTGGCAGAATAAGGTCACCAGGATGGTACTAGGAGTCTGTCACCAGGGTGCACTAGCAGCCTGTCACCAGGGTGTACTTGGAGCCTGCCACAGGTCACCAGGATGGTACTAGAAGCCTGCCACAGGTCACCAGGGCTGTAGCAGGAACCAATTAAGAGGTCACCAGGGCTGTAGCAGGAACCAATCAGAGGTCACCAGGGTTGTAGCAGGAGCCAATCAGAGGTCACCAGGGCTGTAGCAGGAACCAATCAGAGGTCACCAGGGGTGTACTAGGAACCAATCAGAGGTTACCAGGGTTGTAGCAGGAGTCAATCAAAGGTCACCAGGGTTGTAGCAGGAACCAATCAGAAGTCACCAGGGCTGTAGCAGGAACCAATCAGAGGTCACCAGGGCTGTAGCAGGAACCAATCCGAGGTCACCAGGGTTGTAGCAGGAACCAATCAAAGGTCACCAGGGTTGTAGCAGGAGCCAATCAGAGGTCACCAGGGCTGTAGCAGGAACCAATCAGAGGTCACCAGGGTTGTAGCAGGAACCAATCAGAGGTCACCAGGGCTGTAGCAGGAACCAATCAGAGGTCACCAGGGTTGTAGCAGGAACCAATCAGAGGTCACCAGGGCCCGGATACAACAAGCAGTTACGCAAATACTTCATAATCTGTACATCGTTTCTCAATCTTTGGCGGCTATTTTACATATTTTATGTAAAATAAAACATATTATAATTGTAAACAACGTGGTAAAAGAACGAAAAAAGATGTACAGATTCCTAAGTAGATGCGTAACTGTTTGATGAATCATGGTCCGGTACAACAGGATCTCCCCGTCCCCCCAGAAGTCACCATGGTTATAACAGGAACCCTCCAGCGTCGTAGAGGGAAGCCACCATGATTGGAGTGGGTGTTTGGGTTGGTAGGGGGGTTGATGGGGGGGGGGGGTTGAAGTGGATGCTGAAGTGTTTAGGGTGGATGGGGTTAGTGGAAACCAGTGTGTACAGCATACGCTCCTCCCCCTACCCCCCTCTGCACACACACACACACACACACACACACACACACACACACAACACACACACAACACACACACAGAGCACACGCTCACAGAGGACACTCTCTCATTCCCACGCTGTGTGAAGGCCATGGGTGAATATTTCTCAGCTTCAACCCTTCACTCCTTTCATGTCTCAATACTTTCTTGTGTTGCTGTATAAGTCCACCTGTATTCCTCTTCTCTCTCTTTTCTTCCTTCCATCTTTATCCTCTCTCCCTTGTCTCTTCCCTCCACTTCATTTTCCGTTCACAAACCCAAGTCGTATCCAAAATCTCAAATGCATAGATTTGATATACATCATTCAGTTAGGACTATGTTCACAGGTCTTGTCTAAAAATATCATCGCGATATTAACGGAAAAATCAGTAATAAATAACAAAATTGTTGCCACCAGTTACATTACATCAAGACTATCAACACACACAACAGTGATAACAACACAATCAACACTCACAACTACACCTTCGTCTATAACACTAGTCCCGCCAATAGCACCATCAACATTTACTAATCAAACAGCACCTACAAAATAGTCGCTGCCACCATCAACAGCACCACTAACTCCATCAACAACTTCGTAACTTCATCATCATCACTATCATTACACACGTCCATTCACCATATCTTACACCCAACACAGCATCACCAAGAACCAACACCATCACACTCCAAAATCATCATAAAGCCACCGATTCATGGGACGAGGTGTACAATGCTCCTCGTGACCTCACACATAAAAACAAAACACTTTCTCTCACTAACAAAAAGCTGCCACAAAGCCTTGTTCCTTACTACACATCGTGCGCCCACCTCACACAATCTCCACGTCTTCACACACATTCACTATGTCTACCATCTTCTCGACCTTCTCCTACTGAAATGTTTGTCCGAGTCTACGCCTCGCGAGCCCATTACAAAGAGAAGGATTACTGTTAACGTGGGTATATGTAGTACCCAAAATATTACAATATGTGCTTCTCACTCGCCTGAGTGCCTCATTGGTAACTTTGTATGTACTTTCTCCAAGTCCCAAACAGCCATGTGCACCTTGAGCATCTTTATCGCACGTTTTCATCTCTATGTAAATATTTCATCAACACGACTTCACCCATTACGGAATTCAGCTTTTCACAATAAAATTTCTTTCTTATTTTATGAACTCTTACAATTACATTAATAATTTTGGTCTTTATAGTGGTACAATCGCAGCTGTTTTCCCAATTCATCTGGCAAATACCTTACACTCAAAATAATCTTTTGATACCCACTGTATGCAGGCGATGAGTCACAATAACGTGGCTAAAGTATGTTGACCAGACCACACACTAGAAGGTGAAGGGACGACGACGTTTCGGTCCGTCCTGGACCATTCTCAAGTCGATTGTGAGAATGGTCCAGGACGGACCGAAACGTCGTCGTCCCTTCACCTTCTAGTGTGTGGTCTGGTTAACATACCCACTGTAATTAATTATATATGTAACAGTTTAATATCTTCAGCTTTCCGCCTGTCAGCGGCTTCACAGGTGTACTTCTTCCCTACAGTCACTACCCTGGAAACACAAACCGAAACTGTCTCTATTTTCCGCTTGTTACAACTTGTAATAAAGTTGTTACATCTTGGCTTAACGTGTTTATGACGTATTAGAACGGTGTTACAACTTGCTATATTGGTTGTTATAACTGGTTAGGAGGTGTTAAAACTTGTTCGAACGTTGTACCAACGTCGTAGTTTCGGTGTGTGTTTGGAGGGATAGTATTCTATCTTGCCCTCTTCTCACACCAGCAAAGCCAGTCAGGTTTCCCCATCCTGCATGACCTCTGCCCATCAGAGCCCATCACTGCCTTGTCAGAAGTTTCATTATTTCTTTCCAAATATGGCTTATGATTTTTAAACTTTTGTCAAATTTTTCTTTCTAGCTCCTAATACTTTAAATTTTCTTTTACTCTCTATCAAACTCCTAATATTCTTGGCTCTCGCGATCATTTTGTGATCACAAAATTCACATCCTTTTCTTATCATCAAAAGATTTTGCCTCTTCCTAAACCCGCCATGAAATTTTTCTCTTTCTTCTGTCAGTGTGTTCAACTCTGCACACACACACTTGGCATTCATAGCCAAACATTGCTTGTATGCATCCCGCATGTCACTGAGGTATAGTTGGCTACAGTCTCCTGCTAAAAAAACACTGTCAACTCTCATTTTGTGCTCTCTCGTCCCCTCAGATTTATTTTTATTTTCTGTCTAGGATGTTGTGACCATTGGTAACATTATTATATTGTTTCACAAACTTTAAAATAATTCTCACATTTCTTTCATACAAAGACATACTTTAACAAGCACATCGTCAATTTGCCTCTCATCCACCACTCTATCTCCCACACAGTCCCTTGTATACTTATGCATATCCCTACGTCTAAAATATAATCAATTGGACACAATCACTTATAATTACCAGATTCTCAGGGCCGTCAACTCTTGGTTATATCTAATCATGTATATAAAAAAGTGGCTATGGCGTTTCTTAGTAGTGAGAACTATTCAGTACCGCATCCCACATCCCAACTGCTTACGTTGGTCGTCCAACTACTTGGGCTGGATGGTAGAGTGACGGTCTCGCTTCCTGCAGTTCGGGGTTCAATCCCCGACCAAGTGGCTGGCCATTCCTTTTCCCCCGTCCCATCCCAAAACCTTATCCCGATCCCTTCCAAGTGCTACATAGTCTAAATGGCTTGGTGCTTTCTCCTGATAGTTCCCTTCCTTGTTAACGATGGTTCAAGATGCTTTCAATACCTCTGACAATAATTTCATTCACTTGGACCATCAGGGATTCGAACCCAGTATCACATAAGCCGAAACCCGTAGGTTTTTAATTTCTGAACGAATATGTATGTTTGATAATTACTAGAATTCTATCACAATATTACCAGGGCTGCAAAGTGGTTGTGAAATTAATATCCTCTCAATATTTTTCACTAAAACATTAGGTCAAACAATGAGCTATTGTTAATCTTTTAATCCTTTAATAATTGCATACATAATTGTTGTTGTCGTGGACAGGAAGACTGGTACTTAGGCTAATTGAGGTCCCACCCCAGGCCACCAGCTGACCTTCACCAGAGTGCATCCCACAACAGGTGCCTAACTCACGAGTACCTGTTTTATTGCTTGATTAACAGAGGCGTCAGCTTGAAATGGAACGTGCCAAACTGTTTCTGTCCGACTTCAACACGGGTTCATCAGTTGTGAGGAGAGAACGTGGACCACTGTGGTACAAGACTAACGTATTTTTATCCAGTGTTGAAAGAGTTAAGATTTCTGCAATGTTGAGTGTTGCAGAGGCAACGCTGCAAATGTTATTGAAACATTTATTGCAATATGTGTAAATGCCTTTAACCCACGAATGGTCCTTTCACTGTAACCTTTATCCTAACCAATAGCCCAACGAGATCAAAACCTTTTTACTACCACAATAACACGATCAAAACAGTTTCACAAAACACTAATAACACCAAACATTATCTCACAAGACCAATAATAAAGACGGAACACAGACAACACAATATACCAGTTATTCCTTCAAAAAGGCAGCAGACAAATTCGTCACCCTGACCTTTTGACCAAGCTGGACCAAAATTAAACGAAATATTCGTTACCTGACCTTCGACATTTCTTTGAAAAACAAAAATTGGTGAGATTGTGTTAGCTATATCATAAAGAAAATGTTTATAAACACACACACACACACTTTTTGTACCAACGTTTGTACCACCGTGGCCAAGCGGTTCAGACAGGCGTCTGGGAATATATATATATATATATATATATATATATATATATATATATATATATATATATATATATATATATATGTGTGTGTGTGTGTGTGTGTGTGTGTGTGTGTGTGTGTGTGTGTGTGTGTGTGTGTGTGTGTGTGTGTGTGTGTGTGTGTGTGTGTGTGTGTGTGTGCGCGCGCGCGCGCAGAGAATAAATCACAATAATGAAGCTGAAAGAACTATGATCTAAAAATTACGAGACCGTCACTCTAGCAGCCAGGCCAGGATGCTCACATTAAGAGCCCCAACAATACATAACAGGTACTCAATCTCAGACTTTTAAAACGTCCCAGGAGCAACTCTACTATATTTGGTAGTGATCCATCTCAAGTATGACTGGCTAGTGACGAGCTCAGTATCTCCAGCATCTGGAGATGCATATAAGCATCTCAAGATGTACCACACATCTCCGTGTATACACACTGAGAGCTACCATCGTTCTAGACTATGTTCAGGATTAAGGTATACTTGCTGTTGATGAGTAAGCACTTGTGGTGGCCTTAATAACCCTCCTGAGGTTATTAACCAATCAGCTGATTGGGATTAAGGTGTAAAGCCAAGCTCATTCAAAATACACAACACACACACACACAGCAGGAGAATCAGCCCGACTTGTTCTCATGCAAAAGACTACAAGATTCAAACAACACTTGCAAATCTTCCATCAGAACAATACACAATCAGGAAAACAACTAATTGATCATGGATGATCTAATTAAGATGAATACAATCGGTGATGTATCATAGATTGTGTACTACGAATATTTCAGGACTGTGTATCATGGGCATTTCAGGGTTGTGTACTTGGGACAGGTCAGGGTTCGATAACGGAGTAGAATCAGGGTTGTGTAATGTTTCAGCAGCTGTGGGTTGTGTACTATTCAGCTGACGGGAAAGTTAAGTAGATAAAGTTCTGGCCATAAAACGTACAGATGTCGGACACAGGAGCGGGACTGAAGGAGGTTGACAGGTTAACAAAAGTATATGGACAAAAGGGGAACAGATTTAAAAGGACAAGAAATGGACAAAAGAAACTAGACGCCAAAAGAGTTGGACAGGAGACGTTCGATACTAAAGGAACTGGAGTGAAAGAAGTCGAGAGAAGGAAAATAAAATTACAGGATAAGATGAAAAAAACATACTGCTTCATGACTGACGAGGCAGGAGATTGGGGGGGGGGGGACACCGGAGGAAAATATGAACAAAGATTACAATTAAAGTAATTATTAATAATTTTATTGGTTGCCTGTTCAATACTTGTTTGTCGTTATAGAACTAATAAAGTTCAGAAATGTTCCAGATTTGAGAAAAAGTTCATCTGCCAATCACGAAATGTTCTTGACTACGGTTCTTTTCATTTTTAGTTGGCATTATATTTTTTTCACTTGCGTGATAGCAACTGGTCCCTGTTCAGTGTCATGGCTCCCTTTCCACCGATCAGCCAATCGCCAAAAGGCTTGGTGCCTTTTCCACCGGTTAGCTAATCACTATTCAGTGGCTTACTGCTCTAACCATCATCCAGCCAATCGCTGTTCAATGGCTTGGAGCTCTTTCCACCGTCCAGCCAATCATCTCATTTGATTGCACATATAAATATTCATGTATATTTTAACGCGACTGTTTGACCAAACCTTTTGTCATTTCACAGATGAATGTTTGATGAAAACATTCATCTGTGTTACCTAAAATTTCTGATTGTGTGACGTATTGACCCGGAGGACGTATTGACACGGAGAATGAGTTGAACAAGATGATGGGTTGACTACGTTAGACTTACACATAAATTCCGGACATTAGAGCATTCATCCATGACCATTTTTGAACCCTTAGACATTCTCTTCTGCTTTAAAATTACCTTAAAAATGACAATTATTTATTGTTGAAATTGATCTGGTAGGCCTTTTAATTCAAGGTAACATTAAACACATTACAGGGTCTTAAAGTATGATGATGAAGTAGATAACTGGGTGGATAAAGAAGGGAAATAGGTGGATAAAGAAGGCCAGTGGGTGGATAAGGAAGGTAAGTGGGTGGATGAAGAAGTAGAGAAGCGAGAGAAAGGATCGACAGGAAGTCTGTGTTGCATAAAAACATTTGAGATAAACTTGATTGATTGGCTTTAGATTTCTCTTGCGTCTCAGTAGTGGGTGAAGACAAGCGGGCGAAAATCCTGCACGATAACTAGTTGCCGCAGCTCGTATGTGAGGACGGGAGCTTCGGTACAGATGCCAGAACCAGGTTCACCCCGGTACAGTTACCAGACCCCAGGTTCACCTGGTATAGAACAAATAATAAGTAAGAATTCATGGTAATCCAGACCAGACCAAAAGACACAGCCCCAACATCCGGATCTTGACTCCTTTACTAAGCAAATGGCAAGATAAAAAGTACATATAATTATCTTATAAAAATGCTTACTGCAAGTACCCTTGAACGCAGATTTCTTTAGTTGTATTTGTTTCTAGAGAACCGGATAGTTAAATGGATACTAGAACATACTAAATTATACTAGAAAATAATAACAGATACAGGAAGAATACTTACAGGAATTAGTTTACCAACACCTGTATAACGTTTGTATATAGATTGTCCCAAATTCTATATTTACACAAGCCCCTCCCTGCCAACACTACACAACTCCCCTCAACCTCACTATATACTCTGCTCAGCCCCCACCAGGTAATTTCCCCCCCTCCCACATCCAGAAATCTTACTTTCATCTCGACAGGTTTCCGTCTGTCTGTCTACCTCTATGTAATCCTCCTTCCACATGGCCTTTCCTTCTCGGTGAGGTGTTCTTTCTCACCCCCTCTCCTTAACTGTCCTCTCCCCCTCACTCCAACACTCACCCCCTCTTCCTATCTTCGTTTTGTCTCACCACCTGCTATGTTCTCCCTCCCCGCCCCCTCTCACCCCCACCAGTCACCAGCACCTCTGTACTTCTTTCACTCCAACCCCCCACCCCAACACCTCATGCACCTTCTCCCCTCCCTCCACCTCATGGATCCCCTCTCACCCCCCTCCCCACACACCAGACTCTTGAACAATACTGCAACCGGCACGTGGAGATGCTATTCTTTTGCTATGACCCCCAAAGACTTTCTCTCTCCCTAGCTATTGCTTGACCTTTTGCACGCAGCTTCCCATTGTAGCATCACCTCCCCTTATCCACAATTCTCCCATTCTATTACCTCCGTCTCTTCCATTTCATCATCTTCCTTTCCCATTCACTCTTCTACCAAAATCTTTGACATTCGAGGTTATTTTTTTGATTGTTTATCTCTCATCTCTCCCTCTCTCAAGCTTTTTCTTCTCTTCTTACTCGTTCCGCCATGACCTTTTCCCCTTCTCTTTGGACAGGTCCACAGCGCCTGTCACTTGTGTAGACGGGTGTTTTGCCGCTTTGTCCGTCTATGGAATTCTTCCACTGTCAGAGTGTCGAAATGAAAGCTTCTTTTGTCGCATTTTTGCAGCAACGGTCGACGGCTTGGAATTGTTTCTCCGCGTTGGGTGCAGTTTTATCTGTATGGCTGTCTGTGTGACTGTATGGCTGTCTGCGTGGCTGTCTGTGACTGTATGGATGTCTGTGTGACTGTATGGCTGTCTGCGTGGCTGTATGGCTGTCTGTGTGACTGTATGGCTGTCTGTGTGACTGTATGGCTGTCTGTGTGACTGTATGGCTGTCTGTGTGGCTGTCTGTGACTGTATGGATGTCTGTGTGACTGTACGGCTGTCTGTGTGACTGTACGGCTGTCTGTGTAACTGTCTGTGTGACTGTATGGATGTCTGTGTGACTGTATGGCTGTCTGTGTGACTGTACGGCTGTCTGTGTGACTGTACGGCTGTCTGTGTAACTGTCTGTGTGACTGTATGGATGTCTGTGTGACTGTATGGCTGTCTGTGTGACTGTATGGCTGTCTGCGTGGCTGTATGGCTGTCTGTGTGACTGTATGGCTATCTGCGTGGCTGTATGGCTGTCTGTGTGACTGTATAGCTGTCTGCGTGGCTGTCTGTGTGACTGTATGGCTGTCTGCGTGGCTGTATGGCTGTCTGTGTGACTGTATGGCTGTCTGTGTGACTGTATGGCTGTCTGTGTGACTGTATGGCTGTCTGTGTGACTGTATGGCTGTCTGTGTGACTGTATGGCTGTCTATTTGGCTGTATCTGCTTGTGTGGCTGTCTGTATGGCTCTCTGTGTCACTGTTTGTATGGCTGTGAGCGTTGCTGTGCCACCTGTAGCCACATGCCACCGTAGCTCAACCCTGATCCTGAGAACCTCCCTGTTGTGCTGTCTGGGGTACATGTTGTGCTCCCAATATACAGAGGCATCATGCATAAACAAATTATAGCTCTCAGGCCTTTAGAAGTCAGTAATTTCTCAATGAGGCTTGAATGTTTAGAACCATATAGTCTTAACAACAGAGATTGGGATGCCCAGGTCTGGTTCATCCTCGTTACATGCTAATTTGGTTGCAGTGTTTGTGTCATCATGATCGATTACATATTATGAGTTGGTGTCCAAACTAAAGATATTCTAAATCTTTTATTCTGTGTAGCGAGCATGTAGGTTATTTTTTTTTATTGGTATTATGAGGTTCTTGCTTTTCGATCATGCAGACAGGCTTTCAAGTACTAGAAGAGTAGATTTTGATTATATAAATTGACTCAATCCAATTGTTTTTCATTAACATATTTACGTTGATGGTCATTTATGTAGCTACCTTAGACAATCAGAGCTTCATAACTCGGGTCCAGTGCCAGCTGCGTGCCAACAAAAAGTGCCTCATCTCGCAGGATGGTTAGTCACGTAGTCACGTAGTTAGTCACACATGTGATCACTGCGAACTCTGGCTCCATTATGTGATTATCCTCAAGTATATGGGAGTAAATGCAAAGTTTCAGGTACTTCATACCGGCAGGTGTGAATGGTATAATAACTGGACATTCAGTAATGTAGTTTGTGAGATTATGACCCAATTCTTTATTTTGTATTAATGCATTTAGACACTTCTGAATTTGTGCAGCTGCCCTAGATCATATGAGTGTGAGTGCACAGTGTGTTAATAAACAGCCTGTGCCCAATTTTTTTTGTAGTAACACATTTAGGTACACCTGCATTTGTACAATTCTTGGGTTAATATATTAGGTACATCTGCATTTGTGGGGCTACGCTAGACTATATGAAGGGGAGTACAGTGTGTCAAAAAGCTAGCTACGTGATGCTGAAAAAATTCCCATCACACAGGATGGTTAGTCATACAGGGCCATGTGATAGGCAGTCTGCACTGGCAGACTTTGGGTGCATTATGAGGATATCATCAACACAAGAGTGAATAAGGCAGCAGTGATACTAAAAGTCCCCATCTCGCAGGATGGTTAGTCATACAGGGCCATATGCTTAATAGCCTGCACTGTCAAATTTTGGGTGCAATATGAGGATATCTTCTAGAACACGAGAGTGAATAAAGTAATTGCAAAGCTCTAGGCACCTCATGCCATTGGTCTGAAAGGTCTAATAACTGGACATTCGGTGATGTAGTGTGGAAGATCATGCCGCAGTTCCTACTCACAGAGTTTGCACCTGGAGTGCTCAGGATTGAGAGATCCGTCACCTGTAGCCACCTGCCACAGGTAACGGTAACCCAACCTGTGGGTTTTTTTTTTTTTTTTTTTTTATTAACATATTAGGTACATCTGCATTAGTGCAGCTACCCTAGACTATATGAAGTGGAGTACAGTGTGTCAAAAAAGCTAACTAGGTGATGCTATAAAATCCCCATCACACAGGATGGTTAGTCATACAGAGGCATGTGATTAGCGGTCTGCACTGGCAGACTCCGGATGCATTTTGAGGATATCAACAACACAAGATTGAATAAGGTAGCAGTGGTAATACAAGTCCCCATCTCGCAGGATGGTTAGTCATACAGAGTCATGTGTTTAATAGCCTGCACTGGCAAATTTTGGGTATACTGTGAGGATATCTTCAAGAATACGAGAGTGAATAAAGTAATTGCAAAGCTCCAGGTACCTCATGCCAACTGGTCTGAAAGGTCTAATAATTGGGCATTCAGTGATGTAGTGCGGGAGATCATGCCGTAGTTCCTGCTCACAGAGTTTGCAACTGGAGTGCTCAGGATTGGGAGACCCGTCACCTCAGCCACCTGCCACAGGTAACGGTAACCCAACCTGATCCTTGCAACCACTGTGTCGCACAGTCTAGTGGACGTTTTGTGCTGTCCATAGATGTAGGTTTCAGATCTGAACAAATCATAGCTTTTTATACTAGTACTTTCAGGTCGTTGGGAGTCAGTAAGTTCTTTCCTATCAGATCTGAATGTTTGACCTGTGGGGGCTCTCATTTGTCTTCCCAAACTCTACGGAGCGACAACACCATGTTTCACATGTCTCACTGCCCTCTATACCTAGTTATATTGAGATCTTGAGGTTATCTTGAGATTATTTCGGGGCTTAGCGTCCCCGCGGCCCGGTCCTCGAACAGGCCTCCTTTTTGTTACACATCCCCAGGAAGCAGCCCGTAGCAGCTGTCTAACTCCCAGGTACCTATTTACTGCGTCGTTTCTCTATCACGATGCTCATCTCACCTCTACTTTCTCAATTTCTCATGATTATTGAAACTCAAAATTTTCTTTGGCACCTCTCTATTATTTTTTTTTTACTTACTAGCAAATTCTCTCGAACATAGACTACTTATAAATAACTTTCAGCTGGTATATATTTTGTATTTACTATTTGTGCCTGCAGAATTGAGCGATTAGCTCTTGGACCCCACCTTTCTAACCCATCTATTTTTTTCTCTGCTATGTCTACTAGATATATTTCTCTTTAACACTATGCGCACACACACACATTCCCAGTAAGCAACCGGTAGCAGTTGTCTAACTACCAAGTACCTATTTACTGCTAGGTGAATAGAGCATTAGATGAAAGAAACTCTGCCCATTTGTTTCCGCCTAGGCCGGGAAACAAATGTGTGTGTGTGTGTGTGTGTGTGTGTGTGTGTGTGTGTGTGTGTGTGTGTGTGTGTGTGTGTGTGTGTGTGTGTGTGTGTGTGTGTACACACTTAATCTAATATCGCATACCACTTCGCTTGTTTCGACTCTATATTTCGTACATTTCGAAACTGCAAAATGAGAACTTGTAAACATAAAGGATATTAATGCAGAAATCCCAGTCCACTTTTTCCAGCCATTTACAGTCCATAAACTGAGATATAACCATCATTTATTCACACACTCCTCCATCTCTCCTCACTACCACAGCACACACACTGCTCCATCTCTCCTCACTCCAACACATCCATTCACTCGTACTCGCACTTGACAACTTCTCCCTTGACAGACACACCTCAATTATTTGCCCATCTGTACTCCTCTGAGAGCATTTCTTTTACACTGGGAGCTCCAGTTTTTACTCCAGTACAGCTTTTAATTCCTTGGTGAGACAGATCGACTAAGGACGAGGTGAGAGAAGAGGGATGAGGAATGTGACACACGTAGCTAAGAACAGAGGTGCCAAAGGCACAATCAGAGAAGGCTGTAAGCAATATTGCAAGAACGAAAGTGGCTGCTTTCAAGAGGCAACAGGAGAAGTTGCCGCAGGACACGCCTGGCCAGCGTGGTTGTAAACAATATGTTAGCCTGCGGACCACCGAGTTCAACACCAGGGGAAATCCATAGTCCTGCTCTGAAGGCGTTCTTGGACATTTTGCTAAAATCCTCCCATACTTAATTCGGATTCTGAATGTGTTTCTTATCTATCTCCCTTCTGACTGTCAACCCATTCGTTCGTGCGAGCGAGCGAATGAGTAGAAAGGAGAACGAATATACAAACGAAAAGAACTAGCGTACGACCTAACGATCAAGCGAATGGAGAAGATAAAAACAGTGAGTGAAGAGACGAGCAGATGGTAGGGAGGACAAATCCTAAACAGCTTAACTGGCCACAAGTTGAATAGGATTGTCAGGCATTGTGCGTCGACCAACCCTCATCTGGCATACAATCATTCATTTCCTAGGTAATAGTATATTGCTTCTGGACAAGAATTACAGGTGTGAGCGCGCGCGTGTGTGTATATGTATGCTTGAACACACGATGGCAGCCAAAAAATATATAACATACCTCGTTATCTACACCATATGCCGCTATACATGTCCCGACTAAACAGTGGCCATAAAGCAAGAGAAGCAGAGACGCAAAGCTTCATCAACGGTCATGTGTCCCCGAGCTGCCCCAGTGCCCCAGATCAACAGAGACGTACAGAAGTGCCCTAGATCAACAGAGACGTATAGAAGTGCTCCAGATCAACAGAGAGACGTATAGAAGTGCCCGAGACCAACAGAGAGACGTACAGAAGTGCCCCAGATCAACAGAGAGACGTATAGAAATGCCCCAAATCAACAGAGAGACGTACAGAAGTGCCTCAAATCAACAGAAAGACGTATAGAAATGTCCCAAATCAACAGAGAGACGTACAGAAGTGCCCCAGTTCAACAGAGAGACGTACAGAAGTGCCCCAGATCAACAGAGAGACACGTACAGAGGTGGAGAGGAGAGGTGCAATGCACCTTGAAGAGTAAAGCCCCTTGTAAGGGCTGTCTCCAGCAGCGGTGAGGCGTCGTTCCTTCAACACAACGCCAAGTTGGATGGTCCAAATGCTCCTGCTCCCGATTCTGGATAATTTGCATATTGAATACTTAACAGAGAGAGACACGAAGAACTTTCCTTAAGACCCCCCTAACGCACTTTTTCTCTCTCGCAATCTTATTTTTGTTACTTTATCGTTCCCTGTGATGTCTTGGTGTATTTGGGTGAGTACTCACCTAGCTGTGCCTGTGTGCACGGAGCTTCAGCTCATGAATTCAGACTCTCAACTTTCTGTCAACTATGTTCGTGTTTCTATTTATTGTTTGTATCTGCAGAATCGAGCGATTAGCTCTTGGACCCCGCCTTTCTTACCAATTTATTTATCCTCGATTATTTCTATTACATATATTTATCTCTAACAAATACACACATCCCCCAGGAAGCAGCACGTGGCAGCTGTCTAACTCCCAGGTACCTATTTACGGCTAGATGAATTGGAGCATCAGGGTGAACGAAACTCTGCCCATTTGTTTCCGCCTCCGCCGGGGATCGAATGCGGGCCCTTAGGACTACAACCACAGAGCACTGTCCACTCAGTCGTGTGGTGAGGCTGTGTGTGTTTGTGTGTGTGTGTGTGTGTACTCACCTAATTGTACTCACCTAATTGTGCTTGCGGGGGTTGAGCTCTGGCTCTTTGGTCCCGCCTCTCAACCGTCAATCAACTGGTGTACAGATTCCTGAGCCTATTGGGCTCTATCATATCTACATTTGAAACTGTGTATGGAGTCAGCCTCCACCACATCACTTCCTAATGCATTCCATTTACTAACTACTCTGACACTGAAAAAGTTCTTTCTAACGTCTCTGTGGCTCATTTGGGTACTCAGCTTCCACCTGTGTCCCCTTGTTCGCGTCCCACCAGTGTTGAATAGTTCATCCTTGTTTACCCGGTCGATTCCCCTGAGGATTTTGTAGGTTGTGATCATGTCCCCCCTTACTCTTCTGTCTTCCAGTGTCGTAAGGTGCATTTCCCGCAGCCTTTCCTCATAACTCATGCCTCTTAGTTCTGGGACTAGTCTAGTAGCATACCTTTGGACTTTTTCCAGCTTCGTCTGTGTGTGTGTGTGTGTGTGTGTGTGTGTGTGTGTGTGTGTGTGTGTGTGTGTGTGTGTGTGTGTGTGTGTGTGTGTGTGTGTGTGTGCTCACTTGGAGTCCTAAAGGGTTACAGAGGGCTCAATACTATATCTCAAATCTTCTTGGTTTTGTCGATGATTGTCCCTAAACAGTTACATGGCCAGCTTTGCCCTTACCCTTCCACTGCCCTCCCTACCCCTCTCTCTCTCTCACTCTCACTCTCTCTCTCTCTCTCTCTCTCTCCTGCTAATCTCACTTCCAGTTGGGAGACGCCTTTCAGCGTGTAGTACACCAGAGCGATGCGGGAGGCTCAACTTCCTTTGTCGGCCTTCTCTTCCAACACTCCTTCTACCTTCTCTCTCTTTCCTCCTCTACTTCTCTCTCGTGTTTCATTCTTTCTTTACCGTCTTCCTCTTTCTCTCCCACGTACACAATGTTTGATATTTTCAAGTTTCCTCTTGCTTTTCCCGATATTTTTTTCTCCACTAGTATGTCTAGTATGGACATGTTGGGGTCCATACTAGACATCTAGCTACACACACACACACACATATATATATATATATATATATATATATATATATATATATATATATATATATATATATATATATATATATATATATTATATCTTGGTGTGTGTGTAGGAGTCGACGCAGCGGTTTATGTGATCTTTCAGCCTCTTGTGTTGCTGTGATCTTCCTACCATTGTGTCTTCATTAATTTCTGTTCTTTATTTTGATCAGTTTTATTTTTACATTTTTCTATCTTGTGTTAATGCTTCTGTGTCGAATTTCTTCCATATTACTGATTAATTAGTTTATCTCTCTACCTCTCTCATTCTCTTTCTCCCACCCCTCCCTCTCTTTCTCTTTTTCTCATTCTATTTCTCCCTCTCCACCTTCCCTCTCACACTCCCACTCTTTTTCCCTCCTCAAGATATAACTGCTGGAGATAGCAGTTATATCTAGATAGCTCTCTCCACAACACTTACACACCTGAGCCTGGCTACACACACACCTGTCCAACACAACACAGATAACTACACAACTGTCAACATTAATCCAACACAAAATATAACAAGATGAAAATCGTAAGTTCAAGACAGAACAAGAGACTCTAACACAAAGCTCTGCAACATAAAGCTACCCAAAATAAAGCTGTCCAATATACATCTGCCCAGCAGAAGAGTGTTCAACAAATTTGTCCATTGTAAAGCTGTCCAACATAAAGCTATCTAGTACAGAGCTGATCAAGATAAAGCTGCGCAACGTAAAGCTCTTCAACATAAAGCTTTTCAATGTGAAACCGTCCAACGTAAAGCTGCCCAACATGACCAGGAATAAGCAGTTTAACGGGACAGTATTTAGCCCCTTGGTAAATTGCTTCCCTTTCTCTCTTCTCTCTTCATCCCTTCCTTCCACTTTTCCTCTTGGTCCTCCTACTCCTTCCCTATCCTCTTTTTCTCTTTCACTTCCATCCTTCCTTCCCTCCTGGTCCTCCAATTACTTCATCTCTTTTCTCTCATAGCCATCAACCGCTGGCACTACCTCTTCTACTCCCTTGTTCATTCTTCCCTACTTTTTCCTACCCAGTTCTTCTAAGTACTTCCTCCCCACCTTTCCAATTCCCAAGCGCTACTTTACATCCTGCTGCCTCTCAACCTTCTCCTCCTCCACCTGCCTCTCTCCCCTCTACTGCTACTTATTGCCCTCGTTATTTCCTTGGTTTATTGTGGTCCCTTTGTCGTGTTCACACAGGGCTCTCCTTCCTGTGGCTTGCGTTCTTCTCCTTCCACATACACGACGCTGGAAAATAGGGAACGTGAGAGATTCTGACGAGTTATTGACGGGTTTTCAAGGGTTTCTTTGGAGGTTCTGAAGGGGTTATTGAGGGGATTCGAGAGTTCGTGGAGGGTTTGGCGGTTTCGAGGGGTGATTGAGGTGTTCAAATTTACTTTTCCAGCTCTTTAGTTACGTTGGGAGGCTTCTATACCATTTTCAAGAGTTCGAAGGGCGTTCTAAGATATATTTTTGAGGAGATGGCAGGGTTAAAAGAGTATGTTGTATGTGGTTTGTAGGAGACATGGTCAGCAATAGGAAATTCAAGAATACAGGTATGTTGGAAATGGCTTATTCTTATTAAACCACTGTAATCAATTAACTACACTATATATGATGTCTAACAGAGATTTCTAACCCGAGAAAATGTGTGTATATATATATATATATATATATATATATATTTGTTACCATTCTACAAATGTATGGTTCACATACATTACACAATGTAGCTTGTTTTGCCAATTTTTGTAATTCTCCGGCAAATAATACTCATGTATTGGGCCATCTTCCGCTCCCTGATCTAGCAACATGCAAGGCTGCCTCTTGGCGCTGACACTATATGCTCAAGACCAATACTGAAAATACGCTTATAAACATCTCAGGTATTCATATGTGTAAATTATATGCATAAGTCGAGCGCCGCAATGTTTATCTTGATACCGTATAGGAGGACGAGCGAGCGAGCGAGCGAGCGAGAGCGAGAGAGAGAGAGAGAGAGACAGAGAGAGAGAGAGAGAGAGAGAGAGAGAGAGAGAGAGAGAGAGAGAGAGAGAGAGAGAGAGAGAGAGAGAGAGAGAGAGAGAGAGAGAGAGAGAGAGAGAGAGAGAGAGGAGAGAGAGAGAGAGAGAGAGAGAGAGAGAGAGAGAGAGAGAGAGAGAGAGAGAGAGAGAGAGAGAGAGAGAGAGAGAGAGAGAGAGAGAGAGAGAGAGAGAGAGAGAGAGAGAGAGAGAGAGAGAGAGAGAGAGAGAGAGAGAGAGAGAGAGAGAGAGAGAGAGAGAGAGAGAGAGAGAGAGAGATAATGAGAGTGAGAGACACACACAGACAGAAACAGAGAGAAAGGTTAGGTAGAGAGAGAGAGAGAGAGAGAGAGAGAGAGAGAGAGAGAGAGAGAGAGAGAGAGAGAGAGAGAGAGAGAGAGAGAGGGGAAGGATAGGAAAAGAGAGAGAGGGAGGGTGAGGGAGGGTGAGGGAGAGAGGGAATTATCAGGGGAAAGGGCCAAGCCATTACGACTATATAGCACTTGGAAGGGATCAGGATAAGGATTTGGGATGGGACGGGGGGAAGGAATGGTGCCCAACCATTTAGACGGTTGGGGATTGAAGTCCGCCCTGCACAAAGCGAGACCGTCGCTCTACCGTCCAGTTCAAATGGGTGGACAAGAGAGTGATAGGAGAAGCAGAGAGAGAGAGAAAGAGGAAGAGATGGAGATAAAGAGAAGAGGGAAAAAGAATGTGAATAGAAATATGTGTACGTTAGTGGTGGGGGAGGGGCACGAATATTAGAATTTAGAAGACGGCATCAAAGCTTAAATTCTTCTCTCACTTCCAAATCACCACTATTATAGTTTTCCATTATATTCTTGATATTAAAAAAAGTAGGAGCGCTTTTATGGAAGAGTCAAAACATTTTTCAGATGCTGATTTACAAGACTTTGGTGCAATAGCTGGAAGCATCTATCCTCCATCAAAGCTTCCGAGAATCTCCCTGAAACTCAAGAGACTGTGAGTGAAACATCCACCTTTCCCATCCTTTAACATGTAGAGCAAGAGTGAAATCTTCGGTGCTGACTCCTACACGGAATGAAGCCTTCTGTTTCTGACAGAGTCAGTGGCAGTTCTAAATTGAACAAACGGTGAAGCCTCTCTTCAGACAATTCTTACCCTTCCTACCTGCCTCCCTTCCCTTACGTCTCTCCCTGTCTCACACCCTTCATCCATACCTTTCTCCCTGTTAACCCCTTTGCCTTCCTCTATCCGTCGCTATCTCTCTCCCTCCCTCCCTCCTTTCATACCTTCCTTCCTCTCTCTATTCCCACAAGCCGCCCTATCTCCCTCCATCCCATGGGTATGTTTCATCTGGGATTTAAATGTATTAAAGAATGAGTTATATGGGGCAAATCCCCAGGAATGGGAGGGATATTCTGCTGAGAGAGAGAGGGAGGAGAAAGATCAGAGGTGCGATGTTTTAAACGGAAATATGAATGTAAGAACTAAGGAAAATAAAGAGTAGAGAAGAAAGAATGGAGGAGAGGAGGTGAGAGAGAGAGAGAGAGAGAGAGAGAGAGAGAGAGAGAGAGAGAGAGAGAGAGAGAGAGAGAGAGAGAGAGAGAGAGAGAGAGAGAGAGAGAGAGAGATATTATGATATATGAATATAAGTTGAAACCCAAAGAGAGAGAGTAGCATATATATAATAATTTTTATGCATTCTAGGTCAACAATAGAAGGTTAAATCCGTATTAATTTGTGAAAATTTCCTGTGCTGCTAATTTTTTGTTTTATATTGAATAGAGTTGAAAGTGTTCTTGAAACATTTATTAACTTTCGACATTTAAGAATATTACCACATACAGGTTTTTGATGAGTTTACTCTATTACATTTGTGGAAAACATTTCAAAATAAATTGATTTGTTTCAATGGGATAAATTACGACTTCTTGAATGTTTATGAATGAATATATATATATATATATATATATATATATATATATATATATATATATATATATATATATATATATATATATATATATATATATATATATATATATATATGGTAAATCCACAAAAATAATCCCCACAAACCTCATCTCCGATAACTTCATTACCATAATCCCTATTCCCACACCCCAAACCTCCCCATCCAAATTACTTCATTCCCCAGTAGCCCGACTACCATCCCTTACAGCCGCAATCCCAGCAGCTTCCATCTCAAGCATTCTACAATCACTTTCTGTTGATGATCAATAAATTTCTGAACTATATGATGTTTAACTCTAACTCTGTCCATGGAGGACGGAAGAAAATGTATATATGCTGGCTAGCATTATAAATGTGAAAGGAAGGGTAGCTTAGAGTACACAGACAGACTCGCTTTTCACAGGTCGACGTCCGATTCCCAGCAATCCAAGTGGCCGAGCACCGTTCATTCCCTCCGTCCTCATATTTCAGCTCCTTGTCCTCATATCCCAGTTCCTTTTCCCCATATCACAGCTCCTTGTCCTCATATCCCAGTTCCTTGTCCTCATATCCCAGCTCCTTGTCCTCATATCCCAGTTCCTTTTCCTCATATCACAGCTCCTTGTCCTCAAATCCCAGTTCCTTGTCCTCATGTCACAGCTCCTTGTCATCATATCCCAATTCTTTGTCCTCAATCCCAGTTCCTTGTCCTCATATCCCAGCTCCTTGTCCTCATACCCCAGTTCCTTGTCCTCATATCCCAGGACCTTGTCCTCATATCACAGCTCCTTGTCCTCATATCCCAATTCTTTGTCCTCAAATCCCAGTTCCTTGTCCTCATATCCCAGTTCCTTGTCCTCATATCCCAGTTCCTTGTCCTCATATCCCAGTTCCTTGTCCTCATATCACCAGCTCCTTATCCTCAAATCCCAGCTCCTTGTCCTCATATTCCTTCCAAGTGCTATATAATCATTCTGGCTCAGCGCTTTCTCTTCATAATTACCTCACTAACTCCGAATATAATTTTCAGAATATATATTATGAGAAGCAAGAGGACCCGAGAGATATTGCAACAGGTGACAATTGGTCTAACATGCCCGAAGACCATGAAGCTACCTCTGGAAGCACAAATAGGCGAGGAACACACACAAAAATATAATCTTATTTAGAGGTGAAAACCTTTTTTTTTAACATTTTTACCCCTTGCAGCAGCTGGAGTCAGCCGTCGTCTGCAGTCCAGAAACACTTGACACTCAAGTCGACCAGATGCGTCAGCCCATCCACCTTCCATCAGCTGACACCTCATATCAGCCGAGGAGGAAAATATCTGACCAAAGTATCAGATCAGGTGATTTCCCACGACGGGCGGGAGATGGTGTGGGAGAGGCAAGCCCACGTCACTGTGGGAGAGAGAGAGAGAGAGACAGGGAGAGAGAGAGAGAGAGAGAGACAGGGAGAGAGAGAGAGAGAGAGAGAGAGAGAGAGAGAGAGAGAGAGAGAGAGAGAGAGAGAGAGAGAGAGAGAGAGAGAGAGAGAGAGAGAGAGAGAGAGAGAGAGAGAGACAGGGAGAGAGAGAGAGAGAGACAGGGAGAGAGAGAGAGAGAGAGAGAGAGAGAGAGAGAGAGAGAGAGAGAGAGAGAGAGAGAGAGAGAGAGAGAGAGAGAGAGAGAGAGAGAGAGAGAGAGAGAGGCCACCTCTCCCCTCTCCCTTTGTGCCCTTAATTCCTCCATCACGTGTAATCTAACTTGTCATATTCAATTTGTTGTCTTTCCCCATTTTTTATTCCTCTTTTCAACATATTTTTCTCTTCTCTTTTTTCCTTTTACCGTCCATGCACATTTTTCTCCACATATTTTTCTTCTTCAGCAACAACGTTCCTTCTATCCCTACCCCCACCCATGACAACGTTCTCTCTCTCCTGGTAACGTTATTTTACGCAAAAGTAACGTTTCTTCCCACCCTGGCAACGTCTCTTGCAATGGCAGTAGTCCTCTCTCAATAGCAACAATCCCTTCCTCTTAAGACTCCTGATTATGTGGCCAGGAATAATTCCTGTGAGCTGCTCCAGACTTCAGGAGAGAAACGCTGACTCTCCTCCAACAAGCTGCAGCACAGTATTCCAGAGAACGTACCTCACTGGTTAAGCTGCGTTGCACATGTTGAATAGCAGCAATAATGCTGCAAGCACCCATCGTTATGCGACATCTAACCCTTCATGCTACCAATTCCCCCTTTCAACATTTCCTCTCTCGTGACTGAGATGATACAGAAAGTACTCACAGGATTGATTTTATAGGGTCGATCTTGGGCTCCGACGCTCCTGTTACTGTTTGTCAACGCACGCGTGTCTGTTTGCGTGTGTGTTTGTTCCCAATATACCCGTGAGCTAACTCACACAACACCTGCCTTCACTTCCTGGCACCACAGTTAACAAATTATCTTTGTACTTCAGATTAAAGTCACATATATCTTTGGTCTCGAGAGCGAGAATACAGTTAACACAGTACAAGCTGGTTGATGTAGTTAAGAGGGTACATATCCGTGTGCACCGTCAGAACAAGTGGCTCTGTACATGCTGAACCGAGAGCGCTTGTACACTGTACCTGGAGGAAGTGTATGTTGTATATGTTGTACATGGAGGAAGTGTACTCTCTCTATGTTGTACCTGGAGCACATACAGTACATCCAACACTGTCTAGAAGGCTACACCTTACCGTGATGGCTCCTCAATAATAAAACCACGAAATAATATAACTTGAGGAAATGAAAATAAACTAATAGGAGGAACCAGCAGGACAATGAAAGTAAATAGATAAAAAGAAAGTCAAAGCCAAATCTAAGCAAAATTTCTTAAGTAGATACGACTGAAGACATGTAAGGACGGTGTCTATCCCATTACATCACCAACAACTGGATAGACAGGAAGCAAAAGCAGGATACAGCATGACAAAAAAAGGGATATCATACAATACTTAATTAACAGAACCCAAATAGATAATTAACTTTCCTTCCACTGAAAGAAGCATCAATATTAGACAAGATTGGTGAGAGCTTCTCCACAAGTGGCGGACAAATCTAGGGAGAGGTAATACCATGATGGGCAAATACAAGCGTGTGTTTACCTTCTTGGGTAAATATCATTTAAGGTTATTAGGGAGGGGATGGAGTATGGGGGAAGGAAGGAGTGGGATAGAGAAATGGGAGAAAGGGATGGGCTCACTGATGATACGTAGTAGTAGGAAGAGGTTAATGAAGGGGAAATGGGCTTAAGGGGTCAGTAGTTAGGGGGAAAGGGAGTGGAGTTGAGGGAAGGGGAATGCGAATAGGAGAAGGGAGGATAGGATTAGGGGGGGAGGTGGAGGTGAAAGAGGGGGTGGGGAGGGTAGAGAGGAGGGGTGAATGGAGAATAGCATACATAAATGCATAGAATAAAGTAATAATAATATATTATAATATATAATAATATTATAATATATAATAATAGAATAAAGTAATAATAGAGAATGCATACATAAACCCAGGAATAATTTCTTGAACACGTTCAAGAATAAATAAATACATTCACATACGTATGTATGCATGTGTTCGTACACATACACATTCAAATTATTTGAATGTGTATGTGTACAAATCTCTCTCTCTCTCCTTCCCCTCACCACCCACACCTGCTCCTCACCCCCACATCATGTCATTAGAGAAAAAAACACACACACGCGCACACACACAAATACACACCCACACACACAAAGGTAAACATATGTTTTTAAGGCGTTTTTTCCGGTGAAGTGCAGAGATGCTGTCTAATGGGGTAAGGTCTCTACCCGGCTTTCAAACCATGGCTGTCTAAACAGGGCCAGGCCTTGAGCCGGATATAGAGACATTAATAATTCAACTTTTGATTTGAACCCCCTTTCACCCGCCCCAGACGACGAGTGCTGGGGAAATATTGACTCTAATTTGGGGGAAAAGTGTTGAGGGTTCTCTTGGGACGGCCGTGATGTTGGAGGGAGGAAGGGCCGTGATGTTGGAGAGAGAGAGAGAGAGAGGGCTGTGATGTTGGAGGGAGGGAGGGCCGTGATGTTGATGTGATGGGAAGCCTTGACGGAGGGAGGAATGGCAGAGCTTGGTCTCTAATGTTGGAGCTATGGAAGAGGGAGAGGTATAGAGCAATGAAACACCGAGAGCTTTGTTGATGGGAGACTAAGGGGGAAGCAAAAAGAGGGGCTGGGAAAGGAATGGGAATGTCGACTTCATGATGCTGGGGAAGGGAAAAGGGCAGAGGGAAAATAAATGAAAGTGCGGGATCTCTATTGGTGGAGAAAGGGAGGTGAGTAATGGTGGGGAGAGAGGGATGAGTAATGTTAGGGAGGAATGAATAATGGTGAAGAAAGGGGGGTGAGTAATGGTGGGGAGAGGGTGGGGCATAAGGAATGAGTAATGGTGGGGAGAGAGGAATGAGTAAGATATGAGTAATGGTGGGGGGAGATAGGATGAGTAATAATGGGGAGTGGGTAATGGGTAACGGTCTCTGACAGTACGGAGGTGAGGTAGGATGGAAAGATATAGTGATGAACAGGAGGTCGGGAGTATGTATGGTAAGGTTGTAAACTGTAACTAGAGTGGGAAGAGTCCTAGAAGGAGGAATGGGGGCTGGGGAATGGAGTAATGGAGAGATGACAGTTGGTACGATAGTTAATGGGTAGAGTGTGTGTGTGTACAGGTGGTGGCAAGGTGAGGTGCAAGGGGTAATGGCAGGGTGTGGTAAGAGAAGCGATGGCAGGGGTGAGGAGGGAGAGCTAATGGGTGATAGTAAGGGAAGAGGGGGAATGGAAACCGTCATTAAACTCGGGTTATGAGGCGTAGTGGGTGATCAAGAGGAAGGGTGGATTTTGGGAGGGGGGAAGGGAAGGTGGAGGAGAGAGGGAGAGGAAGGGGAGAGAGTGATGTGTGACATATAAGAGGGAGGGTGGAAGAGAAGTGACTGTGATGTAAGTAATGCGTGTAAGAATGAGAGAGAGAGAGAGAGAGAGAGAGAGAGAGAGAGAGAGAGAGAGAGAGAGAGAGAGAGAGAGAGAGAGAGAGAGAGAGAGAGAGAGAGAGAGAGAGAGAGAGAGAGACAGAGACAGAGAATAAATCAATAAAATCACACCATGAAACGTTTGAATTGAGAGCCAGAAGAGAGGAAAAAAACACGAAAACAGAACGACCACTATTACAAACATTCTGAATACCAGAATAAAACACCAAAAATTGCCCTAAAGAGAATTAACCTAACAAAAACAAAAGAGCAACACACTACATTAACCATCTACTGGGAGTCCGTCTAGAGTCTCCACCGTCCTGTGTGTCTCTGAGAGGCATCAAATATGGAAGTATGACCTTTACATCGGATCTCAAATTGTGTGAGGTTGAAATTCACTCTTTCATCCGGAATCAGTAATGTTAATTTAATCTTCGTATTTATTTAATTTTAATTTGTATGGCACGCATGTCTGTTTTAAATGTAAACACACATTGTGTACATTATATATAAAACGCCCTCAATTCTGAAGGATTCGAACCCAGACAGCCAGGGCTCTATGCACCTTAGTGTATCCAGTACTTAACCCGCTAGACCACACTGAATCTTCAAAAGAATTGTCAGACCGTTAACCCAATCCCCGACAGCACTCTGCGGTTAATTATAGTAACGCATAGCCTGATCCTATACCTTATACCAGGAACATATACCTTAATAATTGATTTTATGCCAGTAACGCATACAGTGCCTATATCAGTGACATATACCCTCCCTTTAGCCTTATACCAGTAACATTTTCCTTGACATAAAACCTCATACCATTAACATATAATCCTGCCATTATGCCTCATACCAGTAACATGCCCTGCCATTACACCTCATACCAGTAACATACCTTGCCATTAGACCTCATACCAGCGACATATCCTGCCATTAGACCTCATACCAGCGACATATCCTGCCATTAGACCTCATATCAGCGACATATCCTGCTATTAGACCTCATATCAGTAACATACCCTGCCACTAGACCTCATACCAGTAACATACCCTGCCACAAGCCCTCATACCAGTGACATACCGTGACCTCACAGCAGCGGGATCTCTCAGGAAACGAGCGAGTGTCAAGTCTGTCACGTTAAGGTGAGTGAAGTCAAACAGTGTTGGATGGGCTGGCGCGAGTCTCTCCTTCCCTTACATCAACACTAATGTGACGCCAAGATGTGTCGAGAGTGAGGCTTGGATCACAGGATGCCTGCTGGGTCGAGCACTAGTTCTTGAGTCCCGCCTTATCAGCCGTCGGCTGTCTAATCCAGTGACTCCCTACACTTTTGTTCATTTTTACTATTGAAACTACTTAAAGTATTTGATTATATTAGACACTCAACCCAAAAATATGAAAATGAAGGATTGATGACGTTTGATTGTCCAGGACGGAACGACGTTTCGTTCCGTCCTGGACAATTATAGAGTCGTGTAAATCGACGACTTGATAATGGTACAGGACAGAAGGTAATGTTGTCAACCCAACATTTATAGATTAGATGTCTAGTTTCTTAGTGACTCGTCGTCTGAATTTGATGCTGTCTCCTTACGCTAAAGAATTACTGAGACGTGTGTGTGTGTGTGTGTGTGTGTGTGTGTGTGTGTGTGTGTGTGTGTGTGTGTGTGTGTGTGTGTGTGTGTGTGTGTGTGTGTGTGTGCGCGCGCGCGTGCGAGAACGCGAGCAAACCCAAGAAGTAAACAGTAACTGACTTTTATCACGATTTCAGAGCACACTTTTCCCCCTTACCACTTTATACAAGAAAATCAGAGAGATCTTAAATGCCTTTAAGAGACGGTGGTGTTTACAGATACGAACCTGTGGTGGATACAAGTGTAGCGAAAACATGTCAATATTTGTTCCTCTCAATCAGCATGGCTAAAGGACCAAGTGTGCACTCACGCATGCATATGTACTCACACACACACACACACACACACACACACACACACACACACACACACACACACACAGAAATAAGGGAAGCCAAATTTGAAGCCCTCATGGGAATCAGCGACCACAGTATATTGACATTTGAGTACATGGTGAAGGTAGGGATAACCTATCCAAGGAAGGGATTGGAAAGGAAAAGGCTAAATTACTGGAGGAAGATATGACGAGATAAGGAACTACCTAATGTAAATACCATGGGAAACAGAATTCAAAGAAAAGACTGTACAGGATAAGCTGGACTACGTCACCCAGAAGTGCCAGGAAGCTGCAGACAGGTTTATCCCTGCCCAAAAAGGAGAAAAATGAAAAGCAACGGAAGAATTCATGGTTCAGAAAAATGAAAAGCAACGGAAGAATTCATGGTTCAATCAGGAATGTAAGGTAGCGAAGCAACTCAGTACTAAAACATGGAGAAACTACAGGAATAACAGAACACCAGAGAGCAGGGGGAGATACCAGAGGGCCTAGAACGAGTACCTCAGAGTGAGGAGAGAAGCAGAGAGACAGTATGAAAATGATATAAAGTCAAGACCCAACCAAAATTGCTCCACAGACACATCAGGAGGAAAACAGCAGTGAAGGAACAAGTGATTAAGCTGAGGAAAGGAGAGAACAGATACACAGAGAATGACAAGGTGTGTGAAGAACTCATGAGGTTCCAGAAGGTCGTCTCAATAAAGCAAGGAGAAGCCCCTGTACTAAATGAGGAGGCAAACCAAGCAACATTGGAGGAATTAGAGCTCACCAGTGATGAGGCTAAAAGGAATCTGTTGGAGCTGAATGTGTCACAGGCTGTTGGGCCAGACAGAATCTCACCGTGGATACTAAAAGAAGGTGCAGAAGCACTAAGTGTGCCACTCTCTATGGTGTATGACAAGTGAATGGAAACAGGAGGTCTACCGGAAAGCTGGAAGACAGCTAACGTATTCCCAATATACAAAAAGGGTGACAGGTATGAGGCACTGAACTACAGGCCAGTTTCCCTAACTTGTATACCATGCAAGGTGATGGAGAAGATCGTGAGGAAAAGGCTTGTATACAAATAATTACCTAGCTGCACACGAAACATGCTGTTTAGTGGTCTCTTATATATATATATATATATATATATATATATATATATATATATATATATATATATATATATATATATATATATATATATATATAAATAAATAAGAGACTTGGAATATACTTCGTCATTTACTCATTAACACGGAGCCTAAATCTTCCATGTGACGAAACAATTGGTCACAAATGTGCGCAGGAGACCCTCATTATTTAAACTGTTACTAACAGCTCGTAGGCACCTCAGTTGTAGCGTGCAGAGACTCACACACACACACACACACACACACACACACACACACACACACACACACACACACACACACACACACACACACACACACACACTGAACAGTCCCGCGGGTGCTGTGTGCAGCAAGAGGAGGGGGAAGGGGGGAGAGGTGTGGTGGTGGTGGGGGGAGGGGGTAGGGAAGGTGGGGAATATACTGGGTGGAGCTGCAATCTGGTAATGGACAGAATTATCCACAGCAAAAACAAACTAATCCCGACTGGCGGCTTGCTTCTGATGGGCTTCCAACATTTTATTATCTATATCTATAAAAGGTAATGTTTCTTTGTCCGTTTGTTCGAGGTCAGACGCTTGGGGCTAACCTCACTCTACTTTGCATGGTGATTGCTGAGTCGGTAGTGCCCGACATGGACGGGTCGGGGTTAGCCCCTGAAATATAATCGTAATGCACATTATATCTGTAAAGCATTTACTCGAGAACAATCATAGGGAAGTGATTAGGATAAGCCTCTAACATAGCCCAAGCATCAGCGCAAACACAGGCAATCATGATAACAAACACAGGCCGAGCATGCACTCAAACACAGGCCGAGCACGTACTAAACACAGGCCGAGCATGCACTCAAACACAGGC
Organism: Procambarus clarkii; assembly: GCF_040958095.1. Lineage (NCBI taxonomy): Eukaryota > Metazoa > Arthropoda > Malacostraca > Decapoda > Cambaridae > Procambarus > Procambarus clarkii. Next base: position 16,304,003 of record NC_091225.1, on the reverse strand, counting down.
CGAGTATGCACTCAAACACAAGCCGAACATGCACTCAAACATAGGCCGAGCACGCACTCAAACACAGGCCGAGCATGCACTCAAATCCGGAAACGTTCGCATGATACCAATAATGAAAAATGTCGTCAAAACTTCAGCTTGATCCTCGTAGCCTTTGAAGCACACACTCAAAGCGTTGTCACATGCAACAACACACACCTAGAAGATGTTAAGTGCAACAAATGTTGCAAAACAAGACGAAATATTTAGTCTCTCATCCAGCAGGGCGGAGGAAAAGGGGAAGGGAGGTGGGGGTGGTGTTGCCTCTCGTGTTGACGACCCCATCAATCATTTAACGTCATGTTGGTGGTGTGTGGGAGGGGGTGGTCCACTTACCTACCAGTGACTATGTGCGAGTGAGGTCTAGGTCTGTATGCCCCGGCCTGCCTGCTAGTCTTGTTGTACGTGTAGCGTTATAATTCAATTATTCTGACGTTCGAATTCTTTGTCGTGCATGGAGGAGGCTTCCACAACTTCTCTGAGTTGTTCTCTATCCACACGTACAGGGTATGAGTATTTCCTTATATTTCTTCGCCTCAATTGCACTTTCAGCTTTCACTTACGTCCTATCGTCCATATTTCTCTCACTTGAGGCTGTCGTTGTCCACCTTTTCAATTCCCTCTCAGTATATTGGTGGAGACTCTGCTTTAGCTCTTTGGTCAGCCTCTCATCCTGGTAGAGTTGACTCTACCAGCTTGAGAGTCCTGGTCATCAGACTCCCACGACCTAATGACCAGAACTCTGTATAAGGCTCTGTGCCTCATGAGCTCCTATACCTCGCTATTAAAGACATGCAAACACTTAACTTTAAATCATTTTTGCGTCGAAAATATAATTGTTTATTAACGAAACTTTCCTAGACGAGAGATCATTAAATTTAGGGAAGTTTGTATTCTACATTTATCAAGTAATCTATATATAAAATAATATGAGGATGCAAAAACGGGGCCCACAGGGAAGTGAGGGTACGATTCCACTGTGTACGTCTAGTTATTATTATTAACATCTTTATTTGACAAAAATTAATTACAATTTTAGACCAGTGAGGACATGGACCGGACTTGATGAGGATACAGTGGGAGCGGACTTCCATGTATAGTGCTAAAAGCAGATATGACATGAAACAACGTTGTCTGGAGTCATTGCATTAGACGACCGACAGTCGGAAATAAATCAACGTTGGTTCGCCAGGAAATAGGAAAATTTAAGAGACTCTAAAATCACTTCTTCTTGGTTAAAGCAATCTCCAAGCATCACTTAAGGAGCTCAGAGCTGTAAGTGAGCCCGTGTGAGCAGAGCTGTATGTTGTTGTAGACTCGCTACCTGGAACAAAAAGTTCCAAGTAGCACGGGCTATGGTGAGCCCGTATGAGCAGAGCTGTATGTCAACTGCTACCAGTACGTTAGCTGCTTTATACTTCAAACAATCTCCAGGTCCATTAAAAGATTACGCTACTAGCAAAGCCTCAATGCAAACCAATCTGCCATTATTTAAAAAAATAAACAAAGCTATGTTTCCCGAACAGAATTGTTTTTATATGTGTATGTACATTGGTGTATGTACACTGAATATTTAAACAAAATGTATGACTACAATAGGAACCTATTTGAGGGGCCGAGAAGGTATAGGGAGGGAGAAGAGTGCAATAAGGCTCTTAAATTTCTACTCAGTATTGATCTGAAAATCTTCTCTCAATTTTACACATTTTAAATTAAAAAATGGAACGTGAAGTTCCCCAAGATAGAAGGAAACACACAGAACCTCCTTACATTTATTCGAACACCCTATTTGATCAAGACGATTAGCTGTATGGGTTATCTAAGGTCAAGAACTGTATCACTACCACCTACCATACAACCAGCCTCCTCCTACCCCCGAACAGTTCACTACCACCTGTCTCACTACAAGAAGAAGTCTTGGAAGCCACCTCCATCTACAAGTTTAAGGACAGATTCATCAAAGAACTCGAACGTCAGAAAAGTTAAGTACAAACGCTAGGATATCCTAGCTAGGATGGCTAGGATATCCTAGTTAGGATAGCTATGATATATAAAGACTTATAACTCACTATACTGTAATCACTGTTAGGTAAGCATCCCCTCTACCACTATCACAACCATTCTCACACCTATCACCATCCCTTTTGCTACTACCACGCCCAATACTATCATCAACAACCATCACTATCACCCCAAATACAACTACCACACCAACTTCCACTATAACTGGTCAAGTCTGGCCTCGGGCCGGGCTTGGGGAGTAGAAGAACTCCCAGAACCCCATCAACCAGGTATCAACTAGGTATCAACTCTCACTACCACCACCATCACACCACCACCACTACCACCACCACACTACCACACCACCACCACCACCACCACCACATATCTGACAATGAAGGAAACTTTCGGCAACAAGTGCAGATAAAAACCACTTCATTAAACCTTTGAAGATAATTAAAGAAAAGTCAGGATAGAAAAGGCACCATTAGAACTTACAGAAATTAAACGGGGCTCATTTTACCAAACCTTTACAAGTCCCAGCGTAAGGACGGTGTGTGTGGTGGCGTGGGATGGGAGGGAGGAAGGGATGGGAGGGAAGGGATGGGAGGGAAGGGATGGAAGGGAAGGGATGGAAGGGGAGGGTGGAAGAGGTGACACGAAGGGAAAGAGTGGAACTAAGAACTATGGGACTAGGTATAGGTAGTTCCCCCCCCCCTCAGGGTCAACTACTGATGACCTTTCCCAGGACGCAACCCACAACAGTTGCCTAACTCCTGTCTCTGTTTCGCCTAAGGATCGAATCCTGGATCCTCGGTTTTAAGCCAAGGACGTAGACCACTCAACAAAATAATAATATGGAGCAGTTTGAACTATGATGTCAATGTCCCAGGCACGGACACTGGATTGAGTTAAAAAATGAAGTGTCAGCCTGACAGCTGAGTAGACAACGCATGGGATTCATAGTCCTGAGATTCTGGGTTCAATCCCCAGAGACGGAAACAAATGGGCAAAATTTCTTTCACCTTAATGCCCTGTTCCCCTAGCAGTAAATAGGTACATGGGAGTTAGACAGCTGCTACGGGCTGCTTCCTGGGGGTAAAGATGTACAGGTTCCGGAAGTGGTTGCATAAATCCTTGATGAATCCCAGCTCTGGTTATCATTTGTGTTATCTTCTTGACACATTGTTAGCGCGCAAGCATCACACAGCTCGACTCTAAGTGGGAAAACACCTTTGTTGATTCACACAATTGTGGATGTTTTGTCTTACCTCTTGTAGGTTGATCATCCTGGCCTTGTAGGTTGATCATCCTGGCCTTGTAGGTTGATCATCCTGGCCTTGTAGGTTGATCATCCTGGCCTTGTAGGTTGATCATCCTGGCCTTGTAGGTTGATCATCCTGGCCTTGTAGGTTGATCATCCTGGTCTTGTAGGTTGATCATCCTGGCCTTGTAGGTTGATCATCCTGGCCTTGTAGGTTGATCATCCTGGCCTTGTAGGTTGATCATCCTGGTCTTGTAGGTTGATCATCCTGGCCTTGTAGGTTGATCATCCTGGTCTTGTAGGTTGATCATCCTGGTCTTGTAGGTTGATCATCCTGGTCTTGTAGGTTGATCATCCTGGTCTTGTAGGTTGATCATCCTGGTCTTGTAGGTTGATCATCCTGGTCTTGTAGGTTGATCATCCTGGCCTTGTAGGTTGATCATCCTGGTCTTGTAGGTTGATCATCCTGGCCTTGTAGGTTGATCATCCTGGCCTTGTAGGTTGATCATCCTGGCCTTGTAGGTTGATCATCCTGGCCTTGTAGGTTGATTATCCTGGCCTTGTAGGTTGATCATCCTGGCCTTGTAGGTTGATCATCCTGGCCTTGTAGGTTGATCATCCTGGCCTTGTAGGTTGATCATCCTGGCCTTGTAGGTTGATCATCCTGGCCTTGTAGGTTGATCATCCTGGCCTTGTAGGTTGATCATCCTGGCCTTGTAGGTTGATCTTCCTGGCCTTGCAGGTTGACTCTTCCCTCTGGTCTTATACCTTAATACCCGGCTCCTGTTCCATTCAGTATTTACTCATTTTATACATTATTATACCCATTTGCCTTGAGAGAGAGAGAGAGAGAGAGAGAGAGAGAGAGAGAGAGAGAGAGAGAGAGAGAGAGAGAGAGAGAGAGAGAGAGAGAGAGAGAGAGAGAGAGAGAGAGAGAGAGACAGACAGACAGACAGACAGAATCTTCTCACGGCTCCATCTTGCAATTTGCTTGGACCTTAAAGATACGAGCGTATAACAAATAGGAAGTTTACATTTTCCTCAGCTGTACACTCACAAAGTTAGAAAACAGGAACCAACCCCCAATATGACGTAAAGTGGGAGAGTGGTGAGAGAAAGGAATGGAGACAGGAAAGGGATCAACAAAGATAAAGGAGAAAGAGGAAATTAAAGTACAACAGAAAAATAAAGTTCAGACACCTATGGAAAGTGTTGCATAAACACGTCTACACCTCAATTATCCCTACGGAGGATAGTGCAACATAGATGACAGTGAAATGCCACCCTTTTAATGCAGAGTTGCAGCGTGAGTGCAGTGATGGTAGAGTGCAATACTTCAACGGTGTTGGGGGCCTTCCCTATCACCTTGATACACAATCTTCGTAAACAGTCACTTTGATACACTGTCACCATAATACCTAGTCATCTTGACACACTGTCATCATGATACACAGTAATATTGACACAATTACTCTGACAATTACCTTGACAAACAATTATTTCATCACACTGGCATTCACCTTAACAATCACCTGAAACGTTACCTTGACAATCACCTTGGCAAGCAATCACCTTGGCAAACAATCACCTTGGCAAACAATCACCTTAACAAACAAACACAGCCGAGCTCCTACTCTGGCACAGTGTTGTTAGTCTCGTCATGTTTTCTTGCATTCTAATTTGCGTATCAACACGAGCAACAATTATGTTAATATTTGAAACCTTACGAAAAATATTCTGCATGATGAGATGGAGGAGGAGGAGGAGGAGGAGGAGGAGGAGGAGGAGGAGAAGGAGAAGTAGGAGGAGGAGGAAGATTGAGGAAGAAGAGGTGTATGGAGGAAGATGGAGGAGTGAGGAGGAATGAACAAGACGCAGGATTACGGAGGGAAGATGGGGAGTTGGAGAAAGATGAATAGAAAGAGAAATAAAGAAATAGGTAGAGAAAGGAGTGATGAAGAAAGAGGAGAAAGAAGAGGTATTTTCAGACCAGATATGTTTTTTATAACACAGAATTTATGTGATGAGTAGGTGGAAGAAAAGGAGAGAGAGAGAGAGAGAGAGAGAGAGAGAGAGAGAGAGAGAGAGAGAGAGAGAGAGAGAGAGAGAGAGAGAGAGAGAGAGAGAGAGAGAGAGAGAGAATAGGAAGAAACAAAGACAAACAGACCGAAAAATCATTCGAGGATGCCTGTTTATAATCGTGACTGCGAGAACAACGAATATCCATAAAAAGAAACCTATTTTTTAATCTGGGTTTGAAGTGTGTTGGTGGAGGCTGCAGTGTTTAACAGCGCGGCCGCTCCCTTGCGAGGTGACAGCTGGAGTGCTGGGCGGACCCAGTTTAATACTGAAAGGTCATGTTACAAAATAAAGCAAGGAGAAGTATATCGTTTTTATTTATTATTGGATTTACTACCGTTGTTGCCTCTAGTGATATGGTAAACATTATTGATGTTGTCATACCATACTGTCATGTCATATTTATCATATCAAGGCTGTTAACAGACTTTGCCACAATGTAGGACAGAAAAAGGAGATGCTTTTTCACCCAAAGGGTTATAAATCCATGGAACCGCCTACCCGCTGAAGCTTTAAAATGCCAATTCATTGCTGAATTTTAAAGTCTAGCTTGAAAATATCCTCAGGACAAATGGGGAACCTTTGACAAGCCGTCGGGTTCTCATCCTCGTCGAGGCCCCTAGCGTGTTAGTGGCCCTCAGGTAAATTCAGGTAAATACTACGAACTATTACTCTTCATTAGGCCCCACGTACACACATACAGACCCACGAAATCCACTTTCTGTATCAAACAAATCCATCCATGTACGTACACACACACACACAATAAGGGCCTCTCGGCTGAGTGGACAACGCTCGCGATTCATTGTCCTAAGGGTCCGGGTTCTATCCTCGGAGGCGGAAACAAATCAGCAGTTTCAAAATGTCATATGACGAAGATTATAGGTAAGACGGGACACGAGTGTAGCCCTCATCCTGCATCTATACAATGCACTCCGCATTTTAAACAATGCTGAGTGATTTATTTATAAATATTTGGCAGTTGTTACTTATGGGTACTTCAAGTGCCCAGGAGGTTCTAAAAGAGCTAGTGGATAGCAGAGAGCCGCCACCCTTCCCTAATGGCCCCTTAGTGGTCCCTATTGGTCCCTAGTGGTCCCTAATCATCCCTATTAGTCCTTGTGGCACACAGGCAGAACGCTTGCTTGGTACTATCCCCTTGTCTTGCTTACACATCAGATGGATGAAATGTTAGTCTCATTTGGACCATCAAACTCCGACCTGAAAAACACGAGGTGGGTTTTCTCCCAACCAGACCATGGATGCTCACAACAAAGAAGAATCTTATGGAACCTTAACTGGTACTAAGAAACTCTTTTACAAGAACAAAATATAAAGGAAAAGTCTAGCCAGACTTGTCCTGGAAAAATATTTAATTCTATAAACTAGACGATTTTTTTATAAATTTCCTAACCCCCAACAAAAAAAAATCAATTTTAAAAGTTTTCACAAAACAAAACAAAAATAATGTTTTATTTGTAAGCCAATGTAGTATTCCAACTACAAACGGAAAATATATATTTTATTTTTATAAATTCCCACCAAAAATATATTTTTGGAACTAAAACATGTTTGAGGAAATGGAGAATTTAGGATTGTGTGTGAAGATAACTGAGTTATCCTACAGGAATAAACCTTATTGCAGAGTCTGTTGTGATTCCTACAAACCTTCCATACTGCCATTTAGCACCTTCCTGCAAAACGGATTACAGTATAATCCCTGGATTATTCTCCGTCCCCTGGGAGCGACGCCCACCGTGCAGTCTTTATCCACATTTCCCTTTCATGCTACTCTTACATTCCCTGTTCCACTCTTCCTTCCCTCCTGTATCTCTTCCTCTCCGTACTCCCTTTCCTGCTCCAAATCCTCTTTAAGTCTTTCTTCTACATTTCCTTCTGATGCATTTTGTTTTCCATTCCATTCCAGCATTCCTCTTAAACGCTAGAATCATCGTCAACCCTCAAACCTATCCAGTCAAACCCTAGCAACTCTCCTCACGTCCCCCCCCCTTAAAAGTCCAGCAACCCCTTAAACTCCCACACCGCAAGCCTCACCCCCTCAGCATACCCCTTTCTCTTCTCATTACCAATCTCTTCTCTCTCTCTCATGTTCTGGAAGCTGTGTGGAGATACTTGCCGGTCGAGTACCTATTGGAGAGCGAGGGATCTCTCCAACATTCAGAGAAAAAAGGAGGTTGGAGGGAGGTGGAAGGTGGTTGCAGGTGAGGGGTTGTGGTAGTGGATAGGGGATGGTGGTTGAGGTTGTGAATGCAGACTGGGGTAGATGGTTATGGGTGGGCTGGTGGTTGGGGATGGAGTGTGAGTGGTTAGGGAGTTGGGGAGGTGAATTGGGTGATTGGAAGTATTGGGTAGGGTGTATAGGATTGTGGGTGGAGGGGCCGGGGGGAGGAGGGGGTTGCCAGAGGGGTAGATAGGGGTGAGATGTTGAGAATGGGACTAGGTGGGTGGGGGGGGGGAGGGTTAGTTATCCTAGGCCAAAGACAAGGGGATAGATAGACCGTAGAGTGTATCCTTCAGAACAGTCAGACCAAACAGCTATCGTCCTTCGTAAACCTGTCTCAAATGTAAATCGCGCTAAATTATTGGAAGAACGTTCCCAATAGAAGAAAGGTATCGCAACAGAGTAATGTGAGAACAGTGAACACTTGACAGTGCTGGGTATCGTATACCAAGGGGAAGCTTTGAACCAGAAGGTATCGTATATCTAGACAACGTGTCACAGGTCAATACTGAGAGTTAAAGACAACAAAAATATCGTTAGCTAAAACAATACCAAACTCCAGTACTGTTTAGCGATAGTGATAACTACCCGCTGCTAATGTAAAATGGCAAATGGTACTGCATCCCAAGGATGTATCGTATGCCATGAGACAATACCTGCCAAGAGAGAGAGACAGAGAGACAGAGAGACAGAGAGAGAGAGAGAGAGAGAGAGAGAGAGAGAGAGAGAGAGAGAGAGAGAGAGAGAGAGAGAGAGAGAGAGAGAGAGAGAGAGAGAGAGAGAGAGACAGACAGAGAGAGAGAGAGAGAGAGAGAGAGAGAGAGAGAGAGAGAGGAGAGAGAGAGAGAGAGAGAGAGAGAGAGAGAGAGAGAGAGAGAGAGAGAGAGAGAGAGAGAGAGAGAGAGAGAGAGAGAGAGAGAGAGAGAGAGAGAGAGAGAGAGAGAGAGAGAGAGAGAGAGAGAGAGAGAGAGAGAGAGAGAGAGAGAGACAGGTGGGTGACGGGCAACACTGAGCCAGCAGGCCAAGCACACTCTGGCCGGACGCTCTCTGGTCCACCAATTATGTACCGTCGTGCATGAAGAATGAGATAATTGTGTTCTTCCTTGGGATGCTCTTTCGTGGTGCCCCCCCATCACTGCTCATGGCCCCTTCACCATGGTGGTGCCCCCATCACTGTTGGTGCCTCCCATCACTGCTCATGGCCCCATCACCATGGTGGTGCCCTAACCCCAACCCCCTCTCATGCAACCGAAGCGTTGCATTCCAATCCAACAGATGGAGGATCAACGTGCGCTTGCAGTTTTTATGTTTCTCAGTAATTCTGAGCTGAGAGTCGCAGCTGCTGGGGTGGAAGGCTGAGCTGAGAGTCGCAGCTGCTGGGGTGGAAGGCTGAGTTGAGAGTCGCAGCTGCTGGCCCTGGTTGCAACCTTTAAGCTCGTCTTATGTAGGTTGTAGTCTTCTGAATATCTCTGTTTTGTTAGGGTTGCTGAAGCCTATTCGAACATTTGCAGGTTATATATTTATTGTGTTCCTCAGGTGCCAGGACTGGTTTGATATGATGCAGTGGTCAGAGTACCAGCACTGTTGACGGAGAGACCCGCGTCCTCCTGGGTTCGAATCCTGAGGGGAGGCCCTTAGAGTTTAAGTGATTCTATGCTTGGTGACAACTCAAGCTTTGCTCTCTCTCTCTCTCTCTCTCTCTCTCTCTCTCTCTCTCTCTCTCTCTCTCTCACACACACATATATATATATATATATCTCACAAGACGATGCAACAAACTTAGTCTGTCCCTTATCCTTTGCCTCGTGGTCGGAAAACACAACTGTCCTCCCAGAAGGGCTGTGGAGGCATATATGAGAAAGAAAGTCCTGTCATATTGCATAATCTTCCACTAGCAAGAAACATATAATAATTACCATTAGACTTAAATTCAGATTAAATTAAGCAAAGAAATGTATAACATTTAAACAAAACTAAAGACATTTACTCCATTTATACGAGTATCAAAACAGCATACGTGGCCACACATGAAATCTTCGCAACAAAAATATAACTCATTTATGTAGTGCCACGTAGCGAGACACAGAGGCCATCTTCCCTGGTGCCGGCAACCTCACCCAATGAACAGCCTCGAAATTGGCACACATGACGCAGCTGGGCCCAATTAAATGGCACCAGACTAATTGGCACAGGCACTGATACCGACTCACCCGAGGACATCTGCATATGAACCCAATATTACTCTACCGGAAGCTGGAACCCAGACATAATAGAAGCAGAAAAGCTTAAAACAGGTGGGAGAATTAAGATGCTGGAAGACCCGGTGTATAGGAACCAAATTATTGAACCGTTCATATAATGGAACCACAGAGTGACGGGTCACAGGAAGAATACAGTGACTGTTCATATAAGCTAAACAGAGACAACAGAACACACTAAACAATTGTCAGAATCAATAATTGAAAGAGTGCCTGGAACGTCCAGTCACAACGTAATTATTGCAAATGTTTCCATAATATTCAACCATTTGGGCTGGACGGTAGAACGACGGTCTCGCATCATGCAGGTCGGCGTTCAATCCCCGACCGTCCACCAAGTGGTTGGGGCACCATTCCTTTCGCCCTCGTCCCATCCCCAAATCCTTATCCTGATCTCTTCCCAGTGCTATATAGTCGTAATGGCTTGGCGCTTTCTCCCTCTCTCCCTCCAGAATATTCTCCAACCCTGGTGGATGGATTTGCTATGCTGACAAATGTTGTAGTATTATGATTCTCAGTTTCTATGTCCATAGTGTTAGTAATAACTTAATACTTTCGTGCTTTCAATACAGAATAGTTCTTCTCTAACTAAAAAAGTACTGCTTTTTTATCAAGTTTTTTGTTATTTTGAATTTGAATTCATTGACTCATCATATGAGTTACCTGGTCAGTTGGGTTTACGAGGAATAACGTCGTACAACAAAAAGCGTACAACAACAGAATAATTTAACAGGCATAAAACCAGGAGGCCTAATCAAAGACCAAACAATCTGTAGGATCCACCTGCCAATTTTTACGTCAAAAATTCTATAGGGCAGGTCGCAGGTAAAACACATCACTTTCTCACGGCAAAAAAGAAACAGTATAAAAAAATGAGAAAAATTGAGGACTGAACCGTAATGAAAAATGTCAGGAAGGAAAAATGCATGAGACAGACCTCCATTGAGGTCGAAATATGAAAAAATAGAGAATCCATTGGGCGTTAAAACATGGGGGGGGGGGGGGGGGGGTGAGGGGGAGTTACAATTTGCAAATGTCAAGTGTAACAGAAAATTTGTGTTAATAGTAAAAACAAAATACAATTATAGTTCATATTGTGTGTGTGTGTGTGTGTGAGAGAGAGAGAGAGAAAGAGAGAGAGAGAGAGAGAGAGAGAGAGAGAGAGAGAGAGAGAGAGAGAGAGAGAGAGAGAGAGAGAGAGAGAGAGAGAGAGAATGAGACTACTGAAGGTGAAATAGTATACGGAGGAGCCATTATGTAGAAGCACGCACAGGAGTGCAGTGACCTCCTTCACCACCAGACTCTTGTCAACACCTCTCTCTCTCTCTCTCTCTCTCTCTCTCTCTCTCTCTCTCTCTCTCTCTCTCTCTCTCTCTCTCTCTCTCTCTCTCTCTCTCTCTCTCTCTCTCTTTCTCTCTCTCTCTCCCTCCCCCTCCACCCCCGCGCGCTAGGAACCCCAACACCTCAGCTGAGAGACATCGACAGATGCTCAGGACATATTAAAGAATTACACCGTGCTGCCAGTTATCCCTTCTTCTTTGTTGGTGTACCCGACCCTCCCACCCACCGTCACACACACACACACACACACACACACACACACACACACACACACACACACACACACACACACACACACACACACACACACACACACACACACACACAGGAGAGAGAGAGAGAGAGAGAGAGAGAGAGAGAGAGAGAGAGAGAGAGAGAGAGAGAGAGAGAGAGAGAGAGAGAGAGAGAGAGAGAGAGAGAGAGAGTGAGAGTGAGGGGGGGGGCGGGGGGTTTGTAGCCATATTGTTCCAGCTATACTGGAGCTTTGAAGTAAAACTGTCAAAGGCACCGAACTAGAAACCAGACAAGTACATACTAGACATAGCAACAGTGGGCGACATGAAGATAGTAGTACAGAGAAGAATAAGACAAAAGCAAAGATAATTGCCTGAAGATAATGGAAAAAGCAGAAAACAGTTTCAATGGGGGGGGGGGGGGGGTAAAGCTAAAATTCTAACACTAGGGGATTTTAACCACAGGACAAATAGAATGTATAAACGAGGACTCCCTCGAGGGGTGATGAGATTTAGGAGTGCAAAACTTGTACACATGACAGACAAACACAGCTTAAAGCAGCATATTAAAGAACCACTAGAGTAAGAGATGACCCACCGGCAAACGTATCAGTGGATTGCAACAAGCCCTGCGTCACACTGGCTGGGTATAGCAGCAGACAGCTGTTAGCAGGCGGAGAGCTTCCCCTTCCCACAGATCATGGTATGCCGCACCCCACTAGTTTTCCCTGGAAGACGACTCTCCAGTCGATCAACAACCAGGTACTTAATTACTGCTGGATGAACAAGGGCGAACAGTTAAGGACTGGTACACAGTCAATCCTCCCAAACCAGGACTCGAACCCAGACGAAATCGCTCACGAGGCTCAAACGAGTGTGTCACCTCTACGCCACCAGACTGTAATTTGCCACTGCACTTCCCACTCTTCTCTGGTGAGCGCTCGTACGATTCTCGGTATACAATTAATTTATTTTGTAAAACGAAAACTTAACATTGTACAGCATTGTGATATGGTTAGTTATCAAATTCCTAGAACTGCTTGTTTGGGGAAAATGGCTGCACATCAGCCGTGTAGGTTGAAAATTGTGTAAAATAATGCCTTCAGATCCTGTAGTACTAAATTATAAGTACATGCGAAACACATGGCGTGCCATAACTCAACACATTATATATAGCTAGTGTTTACATTGCTCAGTGCTGCCATCTACATGCCATAACTCGAGCTAGTGATGCCATCTATGTTGATACTAAATAGTAAGATAGATAAGTTGTAAAATATATATACCTAAATAATAATATACAATCGACATCTAAGAACGAATTGAATTTGTTTATCACTGTCCACGTGAGATAGTATTGCAACAAATGTTAATTATATTCGGAATATTTCGAGTAGCTCGGACTAGTAGGTATAGCGACAGACTTGCTTCTTGCAGGCCGGCGTTCGAGCTCCGATGATCCATGTGATTTGGGCACCATTCCTTCCCTCCGTCCTGTTCCAGATCCTTGTTCTTATATCCCTTCCAAGTTATATATAGCCGTGCTCTCTTAAGCGCATTCTCCTTATAATTACCTTCAAATCACTGCTCCTACAACTTCCAAGGAGCACTTGACGTCACTGTTCATGCAACCTCCGAGGAGCACTTGAGATCACTGCTCGTGCAGCCTCGGAGGAGCCCTTGTTCAAACTTCTGCAGCTAACTTTCAAAGCATTCACACTTGGAGAGACGCCCCCCCTGCAAATCTCACATACTTGGCTATTTTAGTTGGGGAAGGGAACTTTACAAACTTTGACTCAACATTCTTGAAACTTTCTTGGCATGGCTTTGGTCCTAGTCATCCTCAGAAAATTGTTTTGGTACTTTGATAGAGCTCTTTGTTCTCCGGTCGTCTCTGGTGCTTGGTAGAGTTCTGTGTTCTCAGGTCGTCTGGTAGAGTTCTGTGTTCTCAGGTCGTCTCTAGTGTCTGGTAGAGTTCTGTGTTCTCAGGTCGTCTGGTAGAGTTCTGTGTTCTCAGGTCGTCTGGTAGAGTTCTGTGTTCTCTGGTCGTCTCCAGTGTCTGGTAGAGTTCTGTGTTCTCTGATTGTCTCTGGTGTTATCTGCCTTACATCATATAGTTCAGAATGTTATCACTGTTAAGGATTTATCTCATGTCACTATTTTTTAGATTTAGAAACATTAATCGTAAATGATTGTTGATAGCGGCGTCAAGTTTTCGCGGTGCCTGGGGTCAGCTTAGTAAGTGTTCGCAGTGCCTGGGCCAGCATAGTAAGTGTTCGCGGTGCTTGGGCCAGCTTAGTAAGTGTTCGCAGTGCCTGGGCCAGCATAGTAAGTGTTTGCGGTGCTTGGGCCAGCTTAGTAAGTGTTCGCGGTGCCTGGGCCAGCTTAGCAAGTGTTCGCGGTGCCTGGGCCAGCTTAGTAAGTGTTCGCGGTGCCTGGGCCAGCTTAGTAAGTGTTCGCGGTGCCTGGGCCAGCTTAGTAAGTGTTCGCGGTGCCTGGGCCAGCTTAGTAAGTGTTCGCGGTGCCTGGGCCAGCTTAGCAAGTGTTCGCGGTGCCTGGGCCAGTTTAGTAAGTGTTCGCGGTGCCTGGGCCAGCATAGTAAGTGTTCGCGGTGCCTGGGGCCAGCATAGTAAGTGTTCGCGGTGCCTGGGCCAGCTTAGTAAGTGTTCGCGGTGCCTGGGCCAGCATACTAAGTGTTCGTAGTGCCTGGGTCAGCTTAATAAGTGTTCGCAGTGCTCAGGTTATGACCCCAGAACTGCTCACCGTTGTGTAAACTGCAGACTGCAGGCTCTAACCCGGACTTTAGTAGTCTTCAAGAAAGTTCTGCTCTCTGCAAGTTTTCCAACACACATGAAGGCAACACATTGCTCACTTCACAGTTATTCTCCCTTATATACCTCACTGTACTCCAGTTAAAAACAAAATGCATCAGAGCACTTTCAGTTTTCCAGTTCCACCGTTCAAAGAGTTGATAAGAGCAGGGTCTTAAACCCTTCTCACTAAGGAATGAGGTCACCATCCTTCCACAATCTCAATTTACCCATCATTTGAGCAAACAGAATGTGAAGCGACGTCCACAGAGTCTTAAAAACCTGAATATTGGTCTGACCTGAACGACGTGTCAGACTTCGCCTCCTCTCTCTCATGACTTCAAACACCAGCATTAAGATTCTCACAGATTTCATAAAATACATGACTTTATTGGTCAATTTTAAGACGCTTACAGATGAATTGGCAGTTGATGCTTGCTATTAACTCTCATCCTGTGAGGGGAGGGAACAAGAGTGAGAAGGATGGGAGGGAAGGGAAGAAAAGTGGGAAGGAGGGATAAAATATAAAATATAAGAGAGAAGGATATACCACATAAAAGTATATCTGTCTCTCCACTACACATCTGTCTCTCCACTACACATCTGTCCCGTCACTACACATCTGTCTCTCCACTACACATCTGTCCCTTCACTACACATCTGTCCCTCCACTACACATCTGCCACCCTCCACTACACATCTACCCCCCATCATACAACTCTGCCTATCTCCTTACCCCCTTCACCAAACATGTTCATCCCCGACCAAACCAAACACACACACACATCATAATTTCAGTTTAAGTGGCACTTCACATTCACACAGAGTAAACATTTTCCAACATGGCATATGGCTATTTTTATGTGTTTACCTTCTACTCATAAACTGAGATGACTTTTATGTGTTGTAATTAATGAGGGGGGTAGGAACAGTCAGTTCTCATTTACCTCTGAACTTTAACACTTTTAATTATTATTTTGATGCATAATATGAGTGCTGGAAGGGGGGGATTATTTTGATAAATATTCTGCCTATGGAAATGTTGACAAGATCAACGAAACGCATCTGTAAGCGTCAGGCCTTTATAACACTGCAAAATGAACTTGGAAAGTTAATATTTTATCTTCCTTCTCAAGTGAAGAAAAAACATAAGAAATATGGAGCACATTCTTACTAGAAACAATGATCTCACTCACACACACACACACACATATATATATGTGTGTGTGTGTGTGTGTGTGTGTGTGTGTGTGTGTGTGTGTGTGTGTGTAGCAGCTTTGCTATTACCGAGTCATGTTGTCTATTTTTGTTTGTAAACAAAACACAGCTGATAGCTTTACCGTATTCCCGCGTTCCTCTTCTCTTCGCCCCATTATTACTCCCGATATAAACGTGGTCTATAATTTGTCCACGGGCTGTCTATTTTAAGCACACTCCTCCACACTTAAATTACATTTAATCATGCAATAAATTTTACTAATTACACAAATGATGTGGCAAAACTTTGCAGGAGTTTGTGTAATGAGGAATTACGTGTCGTTTTTTCCCCCAAAGAATGGTTACAGATGGTGATAACATGTGAGGCATTGTATGTTATCATGCTGTCATGGGTTGGTGTTGCTCAGGGATGGCGAACAGGGAAGGGGGGTAGGGAAGCAGGCAGCCGAGGTGTAGGGGAAGAGGCAGTATGGGAGGAAGCAGCAGGACGGAGGAACAGGAAGAAATGCATGGTAGAAGATCACAGCAGGGAGAAGATAACAGCGGAAAGAAGGGATACAGCAGGGAAAGGGATGCGACGGCAGGTGAAGGGAAGAGATGGCAGGGGAAAGAACAGAGTCAGCAGGGGTAAAAGAGCGAGACAGAATAGAGAACTGGGAAAGGGAAGGGAAGGGAAGGAGGTCCAGTATAGTTAGCTCGGGATTGGAGGTAGCATGAGAGGGAGGGAACTGCTACCAGGGAAAAGGAGGGAACTGCTACCAGGGGAGGGAGGGAGGGAATTGTTATTAGGGTCGGGCAGCTGACCATGCGTGGGTAGCAGTGAAGGGTGGACAGGTGGGGGATGGATGACTTTGGGGAGGGCAGCAGGAAGTGGGTAGCAAGGGCTTAGTATCTGAATTAAGGCACGGGAATGGGGGAGGAGGAAGGTGTAGGTGAGAAAGGCAAGGCGATGATATAATCAAGAAGTAACTAAAACATCTGGGAACCTTTGGTTTACCTCTAGCCGGGTTTGAGTGTTCTTCTCCCCTAGCCAGGCCTGGGACTCAGGTTTGTCTGATGATAACTTGATCGGTCAGGCTGTTGCTTTAAGCGACCCTCTGAGACACATAACCATTACAATCCAGCTGATCTGGCACTTAAAGAATTTGTTCTCTTGCCTCCGGAAAACATCCACTTCCGTTCTTGCATTAATTCTTATATTGGGTGAAAGAGGTTCCTCTAATGTTCATTCAGTGTTCTCTGCGTCTACGGCACCTCTGCTGGATCTATTCTACATTTCCGACCATATCGTTCACTCCATTATATTATTTCATTGTGCATATTTGGTATCTTAACTTTTCAGGGGCCAGATTCACGAAAAAGTCACGCAAGCACTTACGATCCTGCCCATCTTTCCTCAATCTTTGGCGGCTTTGTTTATATTTATTAAACAGTTAATGAGCTCCGAAGCACCAGGAGGCTGTTTATAACAATAACAACAGTTGATTGGCAAGTTTTCATGCTTGTAAACTGTTTAATAAATGTAACCAACTGTAACTTACCTGACTGATACTACGTCTGCTCTCTTATGCACAGTAAACGTTCTGGCGCCTGATTTCATTATCCCCAAATCCTTTACATGTCGTTCCGTTCCATGAGATGTGATTATGTTTTGTGTCCTGAAGAGGAGAGTTAGCTGGCCGTGTTTTTATGGTGGTATTTCTTTTTGAAGAGTAGGAAGGGTAGTGTAGCAGAGGATAGTCTTTGGAGCAGTCAGCAGGGGCTGGTAAGGGCAGAGGATAGTTTGTGAGGCATCCAGCAGGGGCAGGTAGCGGCAGAGGATAGTTTGTGAGGCTTCCAGCAGGGGATGGTAAGGGCAGAGGATAGTTTGTGAGGCTTCCAGCAGGGGATGGTAAGGGCAGAGGATAGTTTGTGAGGCTTCCAGCAGGGGATGGTAAGGGCTGAGGATAGTGTGAGGGGCACCCAGCAGAAAGAAGTAAGGAGAATTACAGCAAGTTTAACAGGTTCCATTTTTGTTCGATAACACCCGCCGGAGAAAACATAAGAATTAAGGCCACCAGGATATCGACAGCCAGCCATATGTAGCCATCTGTTAAGTTACCAAATATCTTCCAGTTCGGCTTGTAATGACCAGGGTCGCTCAGATATGAGCTAGGTCAATATGATCAAAGTAGTGTGTGTGTTGGGGGATGGGGGCGACTATGTGGTTGATGGTGAAGGTAATAGTGGGGGGTGGCCGTAATTATAGTGAGGGTGAAGGGAATGGTGTTGGGGGTCGATGTAGTGACTTTATTGGAAGCGATGGTGATGGTTATTTTGGCCGGGTTGTGGTCGGGATTTATATAAAAGGGATGGGTAGAGGGATGGTTAGTTACTTTACTTAATTATGTACCCCAGCACATGTCCTGTAGCGGTGGTGGAAAGGGTATATAGACGCACTCTATATACCCTTATATAGCACAAGATAACGAACACAAGAACTATGTGGTTCTTGTAGTGGAGGGGGGGGGGGGGGTTGTAGAGGAGATAAATAGTGATGGTGATGCAAGTTTTGGTGATGGAGGCTGTGGCAAGGAGTCTGGGTGCTTACTTGTCAGTGTCTACGGGAGAGTGAGGTCTACAGGTCTTATGCCTCGTCTACTAACCTTGTTGTACCTGTCGCCTTATAATTATTCTGACGTTCGAATTCTTTGTGGCATCTGACGTTAAAGTTGTGGATGGAGGTGGCTTCCGCAGCTTCTTCTATCAGTGTATTCCACTTATTAGTCACCCTTAAATAATACGTGTATTTCTTTATATTTTTTCGACCCATTTGCGTTTCCACCTTTCACTTATGCGCTCTTGTCTTACTTTCTCTCAATTTTAAAATGACTGTCGGTGTCTACCCTATTTCCTTCAGTATCTTGAATGTTGTAATCATATCCCCCCTCTTGCCTTCTCTAGGGTTGAGAGATTTAGCTCCTTTTACCTATCATCGAACCTTAACTTTGTAATGATTTGTTGTGCTTCACAATGTGCGAATTCCAAGATGGTGTTGATATTCCAGTGTCGGTCTAACACCTGATTGGTACGGTGATTGTTAGGGTGGGGAGGCTGGTAGTAGTGGATGGTTGGGACTGGGGAAGGATTTGTGGTGGAATTGGGTAGTCATGTCATTGTTGGCTTGGTTAGAAGTTGATGGTGGTGGTGTGGATGGTCGAGAGAGGTGGTAGTTGTGGTGGTGGTGTTGGCGGATGAAGGGGAGTGGTAGTTATGGTGGTCGTGTTGGTGGTGTTGGTTGTGGTGGCGGCTTCTACCTCAGATTCCAACACCACCATTGCCTCCACTGACGGGTCGTGACCGGTTCTAATCCTAATATCTCCTTAATTGGAGTCTGTGGTTTGGTCGGGATCCTTCATTAGTTCTCTCTGATTCCTTAAGAAGATTGCAATTGTTGTTTTCTCCCTCCCACACTTGAAGCGTCTCCACAACTTTTCTGTGAAGTCTTCCTTCAACTCATCTCTTATTTTCTATATCATTTACTCTCTATCTCCCTACTTCCCTTATTCGTTTTCTACCTCTACTACTTCCTTATCTCTTTAATTGTTTGTTATGTTAATCCTTCATTTTCTCCTCGTCTTCCACACACAACATTCTTTGTCTCTTCTCCCTGTATGACTCCTGACTATGAGGAAATGAGGGAAGACGAAGGAGAGGTGCAGGTGAAGGAATAGTTTAAAAAATATAGAATATAGTATGAGTTATGATGCATGGCAAGCTGTCCGCCTTGCTGAGACGATGTGTGTATGATTGGAAGCTAAGTTAAGCTTCCTCTCTTTTGTCAGAAAGTTGTGTGTGCTAAGTCCTTCACACGTATTTCATCATATAAGGATGTTTATTGATTAATACAATGTTGCATTCACATTTACACTCTCAGATGCTTGTGTACGCGTTTCCATGTTCTGTTTAAGGGTTTCCCTTCTCATTTACCCCTCTCCTTAACCATTCTTCCCTTCCCCTTCCCTCCGCTGCCTCTCTTCCCTACTCTTGACCCCGGAACATGTCGAGGATTGTCTCCCTGATAAACAAGAGTGAGGAAATTGGATAGCAATAATCCGCCACACTCACCACGGTCGACACAAGAACTAGGCGGTCGAGTTTCACCGGCGTGGCTCTAGGGGTTGTAGAACCACCAGAGACCAGATTAGTTTATTCCCTCCCTCAGACGTAGACATTCATTTACTGTGCTAACCAACATACATATATTGTTTCTCCTGTCTTCCATGGGCACGTTTAGAGTTCAGTTACATTGTATGTTGAGGATTATTGAACACACAACCACAGAAGGTAATTGGAGTGATCTTACCATGGTAATTTATGATTCTAACCAGTATATGTATATTCTTTCTTTGTACTACATGTAGTTGAGTGGTTTGACCAGCACTAATACACCAGTGACGCACGAACAGTAGAAGGGACGACCAGGCAAACAGCTTATATGGCTACGAACTGTTGCCTGACCCAACACACCTTGCAGTGTTGAGAGATGCAACATGCTGTGACCCCGGTTCCTGTCTGGGAGCTGGGACACTCCAAGAGATTCATAACCTTTAACCTCTCATTGCAATCACCAGCCAGTAAATTTTAACTTTTATGAACATGAAATAAAGCAAAATATAATAAAAAAAAGGGGGGAGGGGAGTGTAGCAGGACAAAAAGGGTATGAAATTTGCATTGGGGAGGATCTAAAAATCCCCTTAATGCTTATGCTTGTGACTTTCTCCGAGACCATGGGCTTTCTTTCCGAACAAAGGTGGGACGTTTATTTTATGTATATATGCATTGTACCTACACATTTATACATATTTTGGTGATTATTGCCCAGGACTCGGCTGGATTATTGTGCACCCCATACTAATCCTGTGAGCGGTAGTTTATTGTGCACCTAATACTCGTCTTCCGAGCGGTTTTAAAAAGACACAGATGATTTTAATCAAACCTCAGCTGATATGTTTATATTGCCAATTAAATCAAACCTGCATACCTTATAATTATAAAGTCAGGTAGTTATATAATGTTTTCATTACTATATCTATATTTTACAAAAATTATTATACATTGAAAGTGGGTCTTTTGCTAATATATATAATATTTTAGATATAAGTATTACAGGATTATGGAAGAGTTACTATTTATTATTATTAGCCTTTACACTACACAGCTTATTCATTTATGCATAATTACTCCAAAACCTAGTTAACCTTAAATAGAAAGCCGTTAAAGACTTAAGACACTACTCATCTTCCCTGTCATCTGAGGAGGTCCAGTAGCACGTAAGGTAATCACCTAGGAACGACAGTTAACGAGCGAGGGTTACAAGGCAATTTCCACGGAGTGGTGCTGGAATGGTCCCGTCCGGGAAACGAGGAAATGGAACTTGCTAGCACAGATACCTTGCACACAGTTAGCCAGCATTGTAGCCTAATGGAATAAGGACTCGTCAGAAAGGTGGTAGTTCTTTTGAGAGACGGTGGAGGCACGTCTGTGTGGATGGTGAGGGTGTTAAGCTAAGCAAGTATATGTTCTTATGCTACACAGCAGACGCCTGTGTCAATAGCTTCGGAATATGTAAGGGGAGGCACGGGCTAATGACTTCCTCAGCTGTTGCTTCACAGCACATGGTAGATACGTGCTAGTGGCTTCCACAGCTGCTGTTTCCCCATTACCTGGTTGACACAAGCTTGCAGCTTATTCAACTGCTGCTCCACAATATCTAGTAGACACGTACTGTTGGCTTTCTCCTCTGCTGCTCCACAATATCTAGTAGACACGTACTGTTGGCTTTCTCCTCAGCTGCTTCACATCAGCAGGATGTGAAGCAGCAGAGGGACTCCTCTGGTCTTTCCCCTCTGCTGCCCAACCCCCCCCCCACCCCCCGAAGCACAACTAGGCGAGTAGATGACTTGGTAGATACGGACAGGCAGCTTCCTCAGCTGCTGTTGCGCCACATAACCTGGTAGACTACTGCTCGCTGCTTGCTCTTTATGCACTAGAAATGCATAACCTTGGGAAAAACATACTTCAGATTTCAAAACAAAGTTCCACAGACGGTTCTTGAAGTATTGGAGTTCAATAGCGTTGGGAAAAACATGGCATTGTAGACCATTCCACTATATCAGAAAAATATACAGTACCTGTGAAACAAAAATGCTGTACGACTACTGAGAGAAACATTCAGGAAGTGGGTAAACGATCTGCAAGTTCCTGAGACTCAATGTAAGTACCGATTATTGAGGGAAAGGGAAGCAACTTTGTAGCATAAGGCTAATTACCCCCATACTGAGAGAGAGAGAGAGAGAGAGAGAGAGAGAGAGAGAGAGAGAGAGAGAGAGAGAGAGAGAGAGAGAAAGAGAGAGAGAGAGAGAGAGAGAGAGAGAGAGAGAGAGAAAGAGAGAGAGAGAGAGAGAGAGAGAGAGAGAGAGAGAGAGAGAGAGAGAGAGAGAGAGAGAGAGAGAGAGAGAGAGAGAGAGAGAGAAAGAGAGAGAGAGAGAGAGAAAGAGAGAGAGAGAGAGAGAGAGAGAGAGAGAGAGAGAGAGAGAGAGAGAGAGAGAGAGAGAGAGAGAGAGAGAGAGAGAGAGAGAGAGAGAGAGAGAGAGAGCTGCTACCCAGCGAGTAGTATTGTATAATGTAAACAACAATGTTTATTTTGCCTTTTTTGTAACAATGTTATGAATAATAATAGATTCATTATAACATATTTCAGACATGCCGTGCACCTAAATTTAAAGCATACAATCAATAAAATACAAAATATCTGAGAGATATTTACTAAAATATAACATAACAAACATATATTTAACATATATTTGTTAAATATATAAATATATTTAACAAAATATATCATTTTATAACATGATAACATTATATTTAATGTTAAAATATAACATTATCGAAATTTGAACAGCCTCTGTATTTTTCACGAAAAATAGATGGCTAGACCCAGTTCATAAATTCATTACATATTATTAGAAAAATTGCACTAATTGTACTTAGTTCATTAATGAGCTAATTAACCTGAGGACGGGCTGGATTCAGATGTTACCATGAATCGTAATAACTTGTAACCCACAGCTCCTGTAACAAGGAATTCTATAGGATTTAAAATACGTGTCAACAACCCATCTTTTTGTAACAGTAATCCCCCTTAGTCCCCCCTTACACCTACCCCGATAGATGTAATCTGGGTTTCCCTGCCGTTTATCCCTTAAGTTGAATTTTCGTTGTATTTACAAATCATTTTGTTGTGTACTTATGAGATTTGTACCTCTTAAACGGCTTAGTTGGTTTCAGCTAATTAAAGCTTAGCTAGTTAGCTCTTAAACACCAGGAGGTTATCCTCAATCCAAGAACGAGATAAGAGGTATAAATTGCGTAATTTAAGTGACTTGTAAAGAATTTGTGAATCTTGACTTTAGCTACTAGTCTTTTATAGTCTTCAAGCTACTATAGTCTCTCCTAGCTCTTCCTAGGCAGCCTCTACGGTATTCACTTCTATCCCTTTCTATGCGGCCTCCTAGCTTCCCTCCACCAAGACCACGGGGCTTCCAGCTTGTGTCTGTCATGCCACCAGCTGCTGCTATCGACGCCTGACGTCGATAGCAGCAGTTATCCAGGAGAATCAGCAGTCCACAGGAGAATGATTCAGATGCAGTTTTGCCTACCTCCCAGTACACAGACTAGCCTTGTTGTCCGCAAGGCGTCATCATGCGCCCCCCTGGAGGTCTTCATGCTCCCTTCTGGTCGTCATTATGCATGGCCCTGAACCTCATTATGCATCAAGTCATTATTTGCATCTTTCCTCCAGACAGGCAAGAAAGGGGAAGCTATTCTGTCAGATTGACTCCAGGCAGGCAGGGAACTGTGAAAATGACTGCAGGCAGGCAGGGAACTGCCATAATGTCTACAGGCAGGCAGGAAACTGTCATATTGACTGCAGGCAGGTAGAGAACTGTCACACTGACTGCAGGCAGGCAGGGTGGTGCTGTTATCTAGGTTACACTGACGAGTGTCAGATAACTGCGAAGAATTTAACAGATTTCTTATTTTTATTTGCAGGCAGGAATTAACAGCTCAAGATCGACAAAAAGAATAAAAAACAACTAATTACAAGCCCCATTACAAACACACTTCTCTCGTTACACAAGTGATCCTTTTCCTTTCAGACATCCCCTCTTCCCAAACGAGCGTCCCCCAACCTTCTAAAACACCCTCCTCACTTGCTAAACAAGCGCCCCCTCCTCCTAAAACATTCCCCCTTTTGCCAAAACAAACACCCCCAATCCCAGCCAAACACTTATCAATGGCCAAACAAGCACCCCCTTTCCCCTAAACACCTTCCCCTCTTTCCCCTCCTCACCTTCAAACACTTTTGCCAAACAAGTGACCCCATCCCCCTCCAACACCTCTTCTTGCTAAATATGCACGCCTCTTCCCCATCCTCCAAAGAGAAAGAAAATGATTTTTTGCATTTTACCCAAACTGACATGCAGTTTGAAAAATTGGATGGTAATTTAAAAATTATGCTTCAGTGCTAGTTTTGAGCGTAAATGAAGGTGATTGGACATATTTTAAGTTTTAAATTGTGTCATTCAATAAGGACATTTTACCATAACGGAAACCGGAGATTTTTAGCATTTCACCCAAATTGACATACTGTCTTCCCAATCAATCACCCCCTCTTCCTCTCAGTCACCTTCTTGCCAAAGTTCCATCTTCCCTCACCAAAGATTCCCCTCTGGTCTGTCAAACACCCCTCGTTCTCAAACACCTCTCTCTTGCTAAACAAGCGCCCCTATTGCAAACTAATGTCCCCTCTTGCCAAACAAACGACCCCCTTCCCCAGTAAACACCCCTCCTTCAAATCCAGGGACCTTCAAATCCATGGACCCCATCACAATGGTTGTACTATTCAAATCACTGGTGCTGTCCCGTCTTGAATATTGCTCGATACTCACTTCCCCCTTCACACCAGGAGAGCTGGCTAAAATAGAGGGAATACAGATAATATATACGGCACGCATAGACACGATAAAGCCCCTAAATTATTGGGATCGTCTTAAAGCTTTCCAAATGTACCTCTGGAAAGGAGACGAGAGAGATATCAAATGACCCTTAGAGTTTAAGTGATTCTATGCTTGGTGACCACTCAAGTTTTGCTCTCTCTCTCACACACACACAGTGGAGTGAACGATATTGAAGGAAACGGAGAATAGAGCTAGTGAAGAGTACAGGTGCCATAGGCACAATCAGAGAACACTGTATGAACATCAGAGGTCCACGGTTCAATATCCTCCCAGCAAGTATAAGAAATATTGCCGGAACAGAAGTCTCCTAGATAAAAACTTTACAGTTTTCTACCAGAAGTGGCGGACCAACCGGGCTGTAGTGTGGATATGTGGGCCTGCGGGCCGCTGCAAGCAACAGCCTGTTGGACCACTCTCTCAAAAGTCAAGCCTGGTCCCTGACTGGGCATGGGACGTAGAACACCCAGAACATCCTCTAGTTTCAATCTAGGTACCCCCCACTTGCCAAACAAGCGCCCCCCTTCCCAACAAACACCCCCTCTTGCCAAACAAGCGCCCCCCTTCCCAACAAACACCCCCTCTTGCCAAACAAGCGCCCCCCTTCCCAACAAACACCCCCACTTGCCAAACAAGCGCCCCCCTTCCCAACAAACACCCCCTCTTGCCAAACAAGCGCCCCCCTTCCCAACAAACACCCCCTCTTGCCAAACAAGCGCCCCCCTTCCCAACAAACACCCCCTCTTGCCAAACAAGCGCCCCCCTTCCCAACAAACACCCCCTCTTGCCAAACAAGCGCCCCCCGTCCCAACAAACACCCCCTCTTGCCAAACAAGCGCCCCCCGTCCCAACAAACATCCTCTGCTCTGATGGTGTTGTTACTTGCACACCATCATAATGAAAACCAAACAAACGTGTCAATAAAAGGGCAGTACAGTGGCGGCCAAGGCTTGCTGGCGAGAGGGCTGGGCGAGAGAGGGCTGGGCGGGCGGACGGGCGGGCGAGAGAGGGCTGGGCGGGCGGACGGGCGGGCGAGAGAGGGCTGGGCGGGCGGACGGGCGGGCGAGAGAGGGCTGGGCGGGCGGACGGGCGGGCGAGAGAGGGCTGGGCGGGCTCCGGTCTTGCGTGAGAGCGAAGAGAGGCGCGGGCGTGAGAGCGAGGGGGGCGCGAGCGGAAGGGCGAAGGAATAGGAAGAGAAAATATTGGAAGAAATACTTACAATTTAGCTCCAGAGGCTGACATCAGGAGCATAACGTGGGCAGCATATGCCTCACCGGGCACACGTTCGGATAGACCTCTGGGACCTAGGCAACGGTTCCTTCCAAGTGCTGTATACACTCCATGTGTTACCTGGGCCTGAATATGCTGCTCCAGCATGGAACCCCTACTAAAAATCACAACACGAAAAAGATCCAAATATATGTAACAAACCTTGTTCCGGAGCTAAGGGGACTGAGGTATCAAGAAAGACTGAAGGAACTAGACCTCACTACCCCTGGAAGTAAGAAGACGTAATGCAGACATGATGACAACGTACAAGATTCAATGTAATGATCAAAGCCAGATACAATGTAACGAGGGGACGTAAATGGAAATAGAAATAGAAATAAGACACAGCTGTCAAAGGAAACTTTAGTTCAAAACACATAAAGGCACTTCGATGCAGTTTTATATGTAATTATAATGAGAAAAACGAGGGAAAGTAACCCAGGAGAGAGAGCAAAGCCATCACGACTACATAGCCTTTGGAAGAGGATCAGGATAAGGATTTGGGATGGGACGGGGGAAAGAAATGGTACCCAACCACTTGAACGGTCGGGGATTGAACGCCAACCAGCGAGAAGCGAGTCCGTCGCTCTACCGTCCAGTCCAGCCCAATTCAATAACTATTCAGAGTGAATAGTTATGGAATTGAACTACCGATTGCCGAAAGTCAGACGCTCGACACCTCAACCACATTTAGGCAAGGACACATACAAACATGGTCCCAACCTCAAAAACACAATGAAACTGGAAAAGGTTCAGAAGTTTGCGACGATGCTCGTCCCAGAATTACACGGGATGGTATACGAAGAGAGACTGAAAGAGCTGAACGCGGCGACGCTAGAAAAAAGGAGAGGGAGGCATGATAGAGACATACAAAATACTTAGGGGGGACTGACAAACTGGAAATAGCTGAAATGTTAGAAAGTTTTAATTTACTGTAAGAGTAGTGGGAAAATGGGATGACCTAGAGGAGCAGGTTGTGGAAGCAAACTCAATTCATCATTTTACAAGTAGATATGATAGGGAGGACAGGAGTCATTGCTTCAAACAACCGGCGGCTAAAAAGGTGGGATCCAAGAGCTAATAGCTCGATTCTGCAGACACAAATAGTAAATACACACGAAAAACATTCTTTGAAAACACGAACACGAACTCTTCAGCACGGGTGGAACACGAACAAGGGGACACAGGTGGAAACTTAGTACCCAGATGAGTCACAGAGACATTAGAAAGAATTTTTTCAGTGTCAGAGTAGTTAATAAATGGAATGCACTAGGCAGTGATGTGGTGGAGGCTGACTCCATACACAGTTTCAAATGTAGATATGATAGAGCCCAATAGGCTCAGGAATCTGTACACCAGTTGATTGACGGTTGAGAGGCGGGACCAAACAGACAAAGCTCAACCCCCGCAAGCACAACTAGGTGAGTACAACTAGGTGAGTACAACTAGGTGAGTACACACACAACTGATAGAAACAATTTTACACACACACAATATTCCCAAATACAATTGATAAATATATATTTAAAAGCCGATCCTCCAGAGATTGGCAAGTTACACATAAAACTAAATAAACCACAAACAGCAAACACCCCATTCTGTGAAAACACGAACTAGTAATAAAACACTGACAAATCTCTCCCGCTCTACTCCCCCTTTTCCTCAAATCCTAAAATGATAGGAGCTAACAATGCTCAGGAATATTGCTTTTAGTTCCTTTAAAGTGCTTACACCAAACTTAACAGTGTAATTATGCAAATGTGAACACAAACTCGTTCCGTTCTTGCCCTAAGATTCACTAGTAATTATCTGCATTTGAAGTTTCACATATTTTCTGTAATTCAGTTCTCTACCTCTACCTTTCTTCTATAAACATCTTCACATATCAAACTCTCACACAAACAACCTTCACTCACTGTATAAACAAGACCGGTCCCACATATCATTTCAGTCCCACGGCAAGCAGTTTATAATTCAGTGAACACATTACCGAATAAAAGAAAATGTCTCTATGACATCGGAAAGTATATGTTATTGAACAAACTGGTACAATATTAACTCTCTCTGCATGTTGTGGCGTGACCCGTTTAAGATTGAATGGAATATTAGCAAGCAATGAACAAATAACTTAAAATATCGAGATATCCACGAGAAAATGTTTTGAAGCAATACGATCTAATCGATTTATCCCAAGGTAAAAATACAATTTAAAAATACAATTATGCGTCGTTCTGGTTTTATCGACCTTTTAAAATGTTTAGCAGCTCCCTAAGAAAGTTTCTTTTCACGATATAGAAAGTAAGTTTTAATGATCTCACTCGAGTAGCAGTTTAAAATCCAATGTAGAAAACATTTTGAGTTTCAACAGATTTTCAACTTGAATATAATCATTTCAGATCCTCCTAGAAGCTGTTGTGCTTTATTTAAGAGCATTCCAAAGTCCATTCAGACTCCCTCAAGAGACACGAGAAAATAATCATTGCTCGCCGAGTGACATGGACACTGGAAGTGTAATTTGATAAACTGGAGAGAGTTACTTAGTAATTAGGCTGACAATACAGTTCAATGTTTTTTTGGGTGACAATTGTTGACAGTAGTGTCTCTCTCGCTAGTCAAGTATTCCGCAGAATTGCCGTCATGGTTAATGATGTTGATTAAATAATACAACTGTGGTTACTTAAAACACAGTAAATGTAGGAAATCTTTAGTGTCAGCGCATGGAGGGCGGTTGTTGGTCAACGGTGTAGCACAGTGCAGTACACATGGTGTAGTGCAGCAATAACAACGGTATCAACAGCAGGAGAAGCAGCTGCAGAATTACAGAAACAGCTGAAGCAGCAACAGCAGATTCTCAGACGCAATAACACAAGCTCGAACAAAGACGCCGAAAGGGTACCGAAAGAACGTATTTTTATTGACAATAAATCTGACCGTCTGTATTTCATATTACGGTTGTGGGTGTAAGTAGTAAATGGGGGATGTGGGTGTGGGATGGGGTTTGTGGGGTGTGGCTGGGGGTTTTGAGGGTGTGGGATGGCAGCAGTACAGGGCGCTGAAAGTGAGGGAAGGGGGCGCTGAGAGCAAGGAAGGGGGGCGCTGAAGGTGAAGAAAGGGACGCTGAAGGTGGGGAAGGGGGCGCTGAAGGTGGGGAAGGGACGTTGAAGGTGATGGAGGGGGTGTTCAAGCTGTAGGAGGGGATTCGGGGTAATAGGGTGCTGAGTGTGGGGAGACACTCAACGCTGGTGGTGGTAAGGAAGTACTGAATGTGGGGGAGACGGCGTTGAATGTCGGGAGGGGGTGTTGAAGGTGGGGAGGGGATGGAGCGTTGAATGTGGGGGACCTATTAGCTAGAGCTTGCTAATGTTGCATTAATTTTAGACTGTTGCAAACCACATCTGCACTTTCTCTACACAATTAACTGCAATAATGCAAATCTTATCTTCACCAGCATATTAATCCTGTTAATAAGGTGAAGCTACAACACTTGTGATTTCTTGAGTACCAGTTTTGTGTTATTAGCTAATCATATAAGATAGGTTAGAATTGTTGAATATGTTGCGGTCCCCAACTTGTTGCAGAAACGTCCTCCATAGTTTTGCATACTTAGCATGTTACGAGCGTCGAAATTGCTCTGTTCGTGCTAAAGGAACATCTTTATGACAGCCACTTGTGGTTCTTTCCGTTTGGTAGTTTATTCTTGAGGAAGGAAACAGTAGTTAAGCTAAATGTTAGGTATGTTTTAGTATGTTTTTTTTGTGAACTATGTAGATGACACAGAGCATAGTTCCATGTCTTGATTACTGGAGAGTCTGGGCTACTTCTCAGCCCAACTGTCGTTTCTATTCGAATCTCTAAAGATAATTTAATTGTTTCTATTATATATTCTCACCTTTGACCGCCACTCTTTTTGTCCACATATAGAGGTTGTCTGCTTCAACTTCATTGTGCCAGACACAGGATTCACCGACTTGTTCTGCTATCTCTTTTTTCCGTGACCTTGGCACAATAATGCCTGAAATTTATAGAAGAGTCTTTGGGAGTATGGGTTCAGTGCAGTCTCCATCAACGTAAACCTGCTCGTCCATTTCCGTAAATCCCACTGGATCGAGAGAATATTGGCGCCACTTGTTCTACACACGCTACTCCATTACTCTACCCATCTTCCCATCCCACACACTTCCATCTGTGCCCACTTCCCTCACTCCCTTCACTCCCGCTACCCCACACTCCCTTCCTGCTTGCCACAACCCAGATTCCCCACTTTTACCTTCCCAGTCCATACTTCTCTTTCAGCCTCCATACCTATTACTCCTCCTAACACCCCCACCCTGTCACATCACCCCTCTCTCCACCCCATTTCCCACCCCACATCACAAATTTCTGAACCCCACACACCTCTGTTCATGTCTCATTCAACCCCCGCCATACCCATCGTTCCAAGCCACCACACCCCGCTTTCCCATTCCCCAACAACTTCTACTCATCTACCCATCACTCCTACAATCTAGCCGCCCATACCTATCCACCATGCTCTCTCATCTACCCACACACACCCAACATACACCAGGCGAGCACGGGCACACAAGGACGACAGAATAATCCTGGAATTATCTCTCTACGTCAGGAGATTATTCAGAAATAATCTCCCTTCTAGTGAGTGAGTGGATGGACCCCTGGCCCGCTCAACCGATGGGAAGGGGGTCTCTGCTTGTTATAGTTAAAGCTGTAAGAGCGTGTAGCGTAATGGGTAGTTTAGGTAACCTGGACGCCTCAGCTTCACCAAAATGCCCTAATGACAGACGGACAGGAAGGCGACAGATGTTAAGACCTATCATTAGGGAGTTCATTACGTAGTAATTCCCACTCAGTTGTGTTGTTCCGGAAACTTTCTAGCGACTTGTACAACTGTGATTAAACTTACCTGCATTTCAAGCTACGTAATGAGTCATCTTATCGTCCCGATGGTTCATTACACTTTCTCCTCACCTGACGCTGATGGAGCTTCCTGACATTCTCCCAGACTCACTTCGAGTAGAGCTTCTTGTTCCTCTTATTTCAATTGGTCTATCTTTGAGTATCACATCTGTTTCTGTTTCCGATTCTGCCTTCCAATTGTGCTTCCCACTTTACCTCTCACTCCTGCCTCTCACTCTCTCACCCAAACATATTCTTGTCATCTGTTGACCCGGGAGCTGCCACCACCAGGACACCTTCCCGAATACTAAGAGCACCGCACCATTTGACAATTGGCAACCGTAATACCCACGTACCTGAAGAAATACCCGTGCACGTACCTGGAGACAATACCCGTCCACGTACCTGGAGACAATACCCGTCCACGTTCTCTGTCTACCGGAATAACTCGGTCCATGGACTCTTGGAACCATCCTCGAGCGACTGACATGCCCGAGGCTGCACATAACGTCAAGTTGAGAGATTGACCAGGTACAGGCTGCTTGTTTCACTGCTGAACGGACGTGTTCACGCTATTTACTGTAGCAGAGATGAGTGTAACACTGGGGACGTGCATTCTGATCCTTGACTATCCTCTCCCTTCCCTGTCCTTTTCCCTGTCTGGCCTATTCCCCTGACTGTGTTTCTTCCCCTGCCTATCCTCGTTCCTGTATCTCCCTCTTCCTTGCCATCCCCCTATCCCCTGTCCTCTCCTCTCCTCTGATATATACCTCTTTCCTATTCTTCCCTGCCTCTTATCTTCTCCCCGGCTGTCCTCTCCCCTGCCTGTCCTCTCCCCCTGCTCTCCCCTATCATTACCGCGGGGGTCTGCAACACGACACAGCCCTGCCCATAATCACAAGAGTTCCATAAATCCGTCCGGGGCTGCCAAGCGCTCACCCTAAACACAATCCTCCCAACTCTGTACAAAATATGTTAATAATTTGCCTCGTGTCGGAGTTATTACATGGGATGAGCCGAGCTGGGGTTCTGGGGATTGAGGTGAGGAGGTTGGCGAGGCTGTACTGTGGGTATGGGTGTTGGGGTTGTGAGATGGGTCGCTGCTGATGGCTAGTGATGTGAGTGGGGGGCTAGTGATGTGAGCTAGTGATGTGAGCTGTGATGTGAGCTAGTGATGTGAGCTAGTGATGTGAGTGGGGGGGGTGAGGTTGACGTTTAGAGAATGGGTAGTCTAGGGTCGTTTGATAAGTGGGTACTTATGGCTTGTCGTGGGGAAAGGGGGGAATGTGATTGGCTACAACTGACCCTGCCCACGATGCAACTCCGCAACAGTTGTGTAACCCCCGGGTACCTATTTACCAGGGTACATTTACCATTCACCTGCCAGGTGAACAGAGCCTTTAGGTGATAGGAGATGTGTCCAAGCATGTCTGTTCCACCAGGTAATCTTATTCGGGATCCCCAATTGTTAGTCGAGCACATTATTATTATTAACATCTTTATTGACAAAATTAATTACAATTTTGCCTATCTGAGGAGTTCAATTAATTCTTATTAAATATAATGCTGGTATTCACTGTAACGCAGGCCAGAGGGTCATACACAAGACAATAAGTCTAAACTGTAGGCGGAAGCACATATATATCATGGTTACAATCAATGTTTTAATGTATGAATATGTGAAAACAAGCGATGAGTCACAATAACGTGGTTGAAGAATGTTGACCAGACCACACACTAGAAGGTGAAGGGACGACGACGTTTCAGTCCGTCCTGGACCATTCCAGGGAACAATCGACTTGAGAATGGTCCAGGACGGACCGAAACGTCGTCGTCCCTTCACCTTCTAGTGTGTGGTCTGGTCAACATGTAAAAACAACTTTCTATTGTGCACTGCCACACAAGGGCAGGGATGGGTTCATAAGTGATGCAACTTAGAAGTAATATAAATAAAAATTCTTCTTCATTCTTAAAAATGGACAAGCAAATTTTGAATAAATTGTTAGGATGTCGTCCAGAACACCTGAGTCAATTAAATAGTTACACAGTTGGTGGTACAAGAGGCCAGGAGGTCTAAAGTCTTTTGCGGTTTCACATTCAACAATATAGTGTTCTAGTGAATGCATTAAAGGTTTATCACAGAGTTTACATTCTGAATATCCTGGTAGTGGCTCAGCTTCACTAACCTGCCAGATGTGTCTTTAGCCAAGGCGAATTCACGCAATGACTACATCACATTGCCTGGTCCGGTTACTGTGCTGACCATACAAATACCTATTATTACAAAACTTGTCATAACTTTTAATACTGCAGCTTTCAGGTTTCTGGGCATTTCTTAGTTCTTCTAAATCTGAATTAATTTCTTTAATTTGTATGTTTCTAATAATTGCATTAGATAGTCCAAAGTCATATTCAATGTTTTCTTTCCTGCAAGCTTCATTGGCCAATCGATCTACAAAGTCATGTTTTCCAACTCCAACATGGGATGGGATCCACACAAGTTTTATACAATAGTTATTATCATTGGCAAAAATTATATTCTATTTAATATTACAAGCTACTTCAGACATACATTGTGAAGGGTTATTTAAGGACTGCAGAGCACTTTTAGTCACAGAATATCACTCCACCACCATTGAGCTTAAAGGTACTCAGTGGCTAGATAAATGCCCAATAGCTCGGTCTGTGTCGTGCTTGCCCAGTTGTTCAAGCTGTGTACTAGACATGATCATTTCATTCCCTTTATATACTGCACATGCACAACCTGTTCTACCAGTGTCTAACTGCACAGAGCTATCAGTAAAGGCATAGGATTCAGTCGGTTTGAGATTTTGAAGATGACTGTCAATAGCTTCTAATGTTATACATCTCATAGTTTCAGTGTTATACATTTGTTTCACGATGATGGGGGTATAATGCAAAGAGACCTGCACATCTTTCCAAGGGGGAATATAGTGAAGAGTTTTATCAAGATTAAGAGAGACATTCAGTTTCAAAAGATTATAGGCACAACAACTGAGCCACACACTGTAAGGAGCTTTTTGCGGCGGATTGAAGGAACAGTCAGAATTGTTTAGAATGGATCTCAATTGAATTTGAATAGAGTCTGGTTTGGGGGGAGTGGGTCTGAAGGGAGGGGGGGTAGCTAATGAGGGTTGTGGCGGAGCGTGTTTTTTGGGGCGGAGACCAAGGTGTCAGATACAACCCTGACACTGACACCAACACAACACTGACACCAACCCAACACCAACACCAACACAACACTGACACATATGAACCAACTGTGGTAAACCCCATCTAGTCCCTCCGCCAAAACAAAACACGAGGGCGATAACGCAACTCTGTCCACTGCAAAATTAGTTTCCAGAGCTGCCAGGCACTAGGGAGCTGCGCCACTCTGAACAATGCAACAGGATCCAATACCCAGCGTGTTGAAGCAACTCCTTCCAGCGACTCTTATGATATTCACCGAGAAACCATTCTACTCCAGACGGCCTGACGGCACAAAAGACCAGCCTTGACTGTCGGTAGGATAATAAAAGCATATATAAATCAGACTTTCAATTAGCGCAATGAAGATAAGTCTGAATAACGTTCCTATCTATAATAC
The DNA here is from genome assembly GCF_040958095.1 of Procambarus clarkii. Classification (NCBI taxonomy): domain Eukaryota; kingdom Metazoa; phylum Arthropoda; class Malacostraca; order Decapoda; family Cambaridae; genus Procambarus; species Procambarus clarkii. The sequence goes on along the minus strand of NC_091225.1, from coordinate 16,269,666 downwards.
TGCTCTTTTTCGGGGCAAAAGGAAAGAGCACAGTTTTCCTTTCTGTGTTTTCTGCACAGAAATATATATAATAAAAGTAAATTACAGGACACTATGAAGTTTTTTTTTTGTTATGAAAATGTAATTGTCGATATGCTGAGGGTTCGTATATAAGCGCGTATGCACACATGCGCGCTTGAGATTCAAAGTCCACGGATCCAGGTTCGATTCCTGGTTGAGGCAGAAACAAACAGGTGAAGTCCTTTTTACCCAATGCCTCGTGTTCACCCAGCAATAAATATTTGCTTTGGAAAAGTTTAAAGATGCAGGCTGCATCTTGGTAGTGTGTGTGTATTCACCTAGTTGTGCTTACGGGGGTTGAGCTCTGCTCTTTCGCCCCGCCTCTCAACTGTCAATCAACTGTTACTAACTACTAACTAATTCCCCCCCCCACACACACCCAGGAAGCAGCTCCGTAACACTTGTCTAACGCCCAGGTATCTATTTACTGCTACGTAACAGGAGCATCAGGGTGAAAGGAACTCTGCCCATTTGTCTCTGCCTGGCCTGGGAATCGAACGCGGGTCATAGGATTACGAGTCCTGCGCGCTGTCCGATCATCTACCAGACCCCTGTGTGTGTGTGTGTTTGTATGTTTTACGTTCCACACACAAGAGCTTCGAGCTCGATCCGACTGTTATAAATTAAAAAGCAAGTATAAAAAGCAAATACACACACGCACACACACATACACAGATATGTAGATATGATAGAGCCCAGTAGGCTCAGGTGTTTGTACACCAGTTGAGAGGCGGGACCAGAGAGCCAGAGCTCAACTCCTCGCAAACACAACTAGTTAAGTACAACTAAGTACACACACACACACACAGCTGGAGACCAAGAGAGGATTATGTAGAGGAACTGCAGAAAGAAGCAACAACAGCACACAGAATGAGAGCAAGACTGCTAATGATTGGGGACCTAAATCATGGAGAGAAATGTGAGGTGAACAGTTAGCATGTGTTGTGGAAAGAACATTCTTAAAACACGTGAGAGATGACTCAAGAGAAAGAGAAGGCACTAATCTACTGGACCTAATCTTCACCCAGAACGAGGTTATCTTGAGATGATTTCGAGGCTAAGCGTCCCCGCGGCCCGGTCCTTGACCAGGGCCTCCTTTTTGTTACACACCCCCAGGAAGCAGCCCGTAGCAGCTGTCTAACTCCCAGGTATCTATTTATTGCTAGGTAACAGGGGAATCAGTGGTGAAACAAACATTTTGCCCATTTGTCTTCCACCGGGGATCGAACCCGGAACCTCAGGACTACGAATCCGGAGCGCTGTTCACCCAGCTGTCAGGCGCCCCTGACACGAGGATGACATTTGGTGAATGAAATCCCAGTGAAGTTTTCCGCTCTTCCCAGAGTTACTCTAAATTATGAAATTGCGATCAATAGTCAGCCCACGCCATCATGCCTGAGGCCAGACCTCAGTGGTTATATCAGAGCACCACACCATGAGCCAGACCCTTAGACCTAAGTGGTCACACCAAACACCACACCTGAGACCAGACCTTCAGACCAAACACACGGACTCTCCTCACCTTACAGGTGGCTTGCATTAGTCACATTGCTTAATTATTAAGCCTCAACCTGTTGGCTGATGCTCCAGACAATAACTGGGATAATTGGACAACACCCCCTCATAATGGTAGGGTGTCCTCAACTACACACTCATGAAGGTAAATTGTTCTTAACCTCTTACCGTTCCAGAGTATCCCTCTGGGAGTAGGTTATTAACTGGAGCAAATGACATGTGTACACCCATAATGGTTTTAATATTTAGCTTCAGCCACAAGAGTTCAACATTTCCACTTGGTGTTCTGGTTAAAAAAAATTATTATTGGCTCCAAATATAAGTTCCAGGAACGGAAACTATGTGGATACTGCTAGCCTTTGCACTGATTAAACAAAATATTGCATTGGTTATTGCCCAAGCAACCAATGGGGCTTCAGGACCTCACATCATATTATTTACGGTCGTTAACCTGCCACCGTCCAATTATGAGCAACCGTTTACTTGCTGGAGCTCAATTACCACAAATCCATTGGTTTACCGGAACTTTGTACATTTCTTCAGTAAATCTTAATGTGTAGCTCTCAAGGAGCATTGAGGCACAATTTGGGCCTAGGTATTGGATGTTAAAAGTTATGTTGCTGATAAATCTAAGGTATTTACATTCTTATTGGGTTCTTAAATTAGTTAATTCAGCTGTTTGAAGCCAAATCATATATAAGACTTTGTATATATAATACCAACGTCCATATTAGTATATTCATTCTCTCTCTTCTCTTCTCTAGCTACGTCTAAGTTCACTGCTTTCACTCTTTCTTTCTTTGGTGTTGAAATCGAGTCTCCATTGCACAAGTTACAGCCCCTCTCCTGTGCCAGGTAAGTCCACTACGGCCTCACCACAGCCCGTGAGACTTGGAACTTTTTGTTCCCAGTAGCGAATCTTAAACAACAACAACAGAGTCTCCATTTCCTAGACCAAATCAATTGTCTACGAGTTCTTGGTATATTTTACATTCTTCTTGTCCCAATTCTTTTCATTCATTTTGTACATTCCTAAACTATCGACACATACGACTCTACTCCCGTAGTTAGGTGATTAGGAAAACTGAGGGTCTATGATCGCTCTTTTTAGTAATCTTAGGACTTATACAAACTACCATCACAATGTTTTAGGGACTGTTTGTTACCCTACGTCAGCCTGACATCTCGTCCCTCACTGTGACTCTGGCTGTAATCTATTATTTACTTACCTAATTGTGCTTGTGGGGGTTGAGCTGCGGCTTTTTGGTCCCGCCTCTCAACCGTCAATCTACTGGTTTGCAGATTCCTGAGCTTCTCAAGCTCCATCATATTTACATATTAAGCTGTGTATGGAGTCAGCCTCCACCATATCACTTCCTAATGCATTCCATTTACTTTCTACAATGGCACTGAAAAAGTTCTTTTTAATGTCTCTGTGGTTCATTTGGGTACTTAGCTTCCACCTTTATTTCCTTGTGCGTGTACCACCAGTGTTAAATAGTCCATCCTAGTCTACTCTGTCAATTCCCCTGAGAATTTTGTATGTGGTGATCATGTCTCCCCGGGATCTCCTGTCTTCCAGCAACGTGAGGTGCAGTTCCCTCAGCATTTCCTCGTAACTTATGCCTCTTAGTTCTGGGACTAGCCTAGTGGCATACCTCTAAACTTTTTCCAGCTTCGCCTTGTGCTTGACGAGGTACGGGCTCTATGCTGGGCCGCATACTCCAGGCCTGGCCTTACATACGTGGTATACAAGGTTCTGAATGATTCCATACACAGGTTTCTGAAGGCAGTTCTGATGTTAGCCAGATTCGCATACGCCGCCGATGTTATTCTTCTGATGTGGGCTTCAGGAGACAGCTTTGGCGTGTTATCAACTCCTAGATCTTTCTCTCTGTCCGTTTTGTGAAGGACTTCGTCTCCCATTCGGTATCCAGTGTCTGGCCTCCTATTTCCTCCCATAGTTTCCCTTTCCTCTAGATACTCTCTCCGCACTGCTCTTCTCTCCCAGTTACCCCTGCCTTCCTCTCGAATTTGTTACCGATTCAAAAAGTCTTTTTCGCTGCCAAGACAAACACAGACTACCCAGCCTTCTCTGAGTAAGAAGGACTGTTGGGTTGTTGGATCGTGAGCATTAGAGAGCGTGGGTATGAATGACCGCGGACTCATGGGATCATGGGCATGAGGGAACGGGAAACGAGTGCTTGGGCATGAGGGAGCGTGGCAGGCAGTCCATCAGAGCCGGACTTAACTACGCGGAGCAGGTCAGGTTGGCTTTGGATTACTACAATTATCCTCCATAAAGATCCTATCGTATTGCCAAATTGAGGAGAAAGAAGAGGTGTTGGGAGGCGCGGGTAGGTGTAGGTAGGTGTGGGGAGGCGCGGGTAGGAGTGGGGAGGCGCGGGTAGGTGTGGGGAGGTGTATAGAGGACCGGAGAGATGTGTGGAGGTGCAGGATGGTACGAAAGGTGCGTTATAGGTACAGGAGGAGCGGGGAGGTGCAGGAAGTGCGAAAAGTGTAGAGGAGGTGCGAGAGGTACTGAAGGTGTGGGAAGTGTGGCGAGGCAGCCCTGATGAAAGGTGGGGAAGTTGTGTGGGAAAGATGAGGGGATAGAGATATGAGGAAGAGAGTGAAGCATGGGGGAGGGGGTGGCGACCGTGGGTGGTGAGGGAGAATTTAGAGATTAGTGATAAAAGAGAGAAGGTGAGAAGGGACGGCAAATTAGAAAATATTTATAACAAGAAAGGTAACAGGGGGGATGAAAGAGAAAGCAAGAAGAACTGTAGAAATAAGGAACGAATAATGAGAAAAGTAGGAGATGGGAGTGAAAAGGAGGAATGAAACTGAGAAAATAAGACATATTGCAGGGAACATAAACATTGGCAGGAAGAAATAGAGGAAAAATGGAGTGAATCAGGAATAGAGATACATAAGTTAAGTTCAGTAAGAAGAGGGAGGGAAAGGTGAGTAAGAATCACTGAAGAGGGAGTGGAGAGAGGAAGAGGAGAGAGGGAGAGGAGAGAGAGAAAAGCTGGTTGCTCCAAGATTTACTGCACTCGTAACAATGTTCAGCTTGGTTTACCAATATACGTGTTTATGGAGCCGTTACCAGGAGCGGAGTGAGCGTTCCTTGCCAACACAGTCCCCTCCTGCCTCCTTCCATCACAACTCCTCCCTTTCCATCACAACTCCTTCCTTCCCATGACAACTCCTTCCCTCCCATGACAACCACTTCCCTCCCATGACAACCCCTTCTCTCCCATCACAACTTCCCTCCCATCACAACCCCTTCCCTCCCATCACAACTCCTTCCCTTCCATCACAACCCCCTACCCTCCCATCACAACCCCCTTCCCTCCCATCACAACCCCCTTCCCTCCCATCACAACTCCTTCCCTTCCATCACAACTTCTTCCCTCTCTTCATAACTCCTTAGTTACAACGTTACTGAAGATGGATACCTCAAATTTAACAACATTCTAGGTCACACTGGAATGGTTCCATGCAAGGAGAAAGGCACCAAAGGTACCTAGGAAATGTGTCAAAAACAGCTGGCCTAACCAATGGAACATGAATTAATCTAGTATGAATTGCTTATTTCCCTCTCACAAACTCGAACGATTTCGACCATTGTTGGCTTGTGAAATAAGCCACCTGTAAACAACAACCCCCCCCCCCCAATCAATAGGATAACGCTGTTAAGGTAAAGTGATTATCAGGAGAAAGCACTACGCCATTAAGACTATATAGCACTTGGAATGGATATGAGGATAAAAGATTTAGGATTGGACGAAGGAAGGGAATGGTGGCCAATCGCCTGGACGGTCGGAGATTGAACGCCGACTTGCAAGAAGTGAGACCGTCGTTAATGATGGGATTACACTGTGGTAAATACCTGAGGTTTGCATATATCTGTCACTTTCAGTGACAGGTATATGGGCAACACAGTTGGGTTGATAACACTGGGGTCTAGGAGGACCAAAGAGCCGCAGCTGAACCCCCGCATGCCCAACCAGGTGAGAACACACACATAATCAGATAAAAACTCATGCAATAGAGCATCAGCCAAGCAAGCGGGGATTAGCGAACATCCCCCATGAGGTAATATCCATCACGAGATAATAGTCAAAGTGCAGAGTATATACCGCTTTGGTGCATTGAAGATATTTTTTAACATTACAGATTCCCTTTGATGAATTACTGCAAATACCGAGCACTATCGCAACTGCTTATTACCCCGCGTGATATCATGGATATTCCTGTGATACACAAGACTAATATGCAAATATGAATATTATATTTTAATTAAATCGAATAGATTATTAAATACTTTTATTCAAATACATGATAGTTCTACATATTAGGTAAGAATATTTTAAAATTATGTTTTAACATTATTTTATAAGTGAAGGTGAGGTTATTATATGCATGTATTGTTGGACTCTGTGGCTGTGAGGTGCCAGAGTGAAGGTGAGAGGCACTAGAGTGCAGGCACTGGGATGGAGGAAATACAGTGTAGATTTTAATGATACATTTCATTACTAAATGATGATGATATTTAAGGAATTGGACAGATGCTTCCATAATTTATCGTTGTCAAGAGAGAGAGAGAGAGAGAGAGAGAGAGAGAGAGAGAGAGAGAGAGAGAGAGAGAGAGAGAGAGAGAGAGAGAGAGAGAGAGAGAGAGAGAGAGGGAGGGAGAGAGAGGGAGGGGAGAGAGAGAGAGAGAGAGAGAGAGAGAGAGAGAGAGAGAGAGAGAGAGAGAGAGAGAGAGAGAGAGAGAGAGAGAGAGAGAGAGAGAGAGAGAGAAGAGAGAGAGAGAGAGAGAGAGAGAGAGAGAGAGAGAGAGAGAGAGAGAGAGAGAGAGAGAGAGAGAGAGAGAGAGACAGCAGTTATTTCAGGCAGACGTACTCAGAACCAATGGCTACTTTCAGATGGTGTCTGGTGAGTTAGATCAGTAAGCAATATGTTTAGTTATGTGAGCCTATTCTGTATGACCACCGAACCAAGACCAAGGAAAATTCATCCTACTTTTGTGTCAGGAATCAGTCCATAAGTCAAATAATTATTCATGGCTTTGTCCACATGATTTAATAACGCAAATGCTTAGTTTACTATACTGTGTTAAACTCTGCATGTGTGGTATTAGATAGAGCGTAGTGTGGTACGGGAGGTTCAGTTGAGAATTGGCAAAAATCCTCCACTGAATTTAAATACTAGTTATTGGATGAAAGAGCCACAACCACTGCCACCTAAAACAGGAATACAGGTCACACGACGACTAACCCCCCACACGACGACTACTACTACCACACAATGACTATCTCCACTCGACCACCCGACGACTACCCACACACGACGACTAACCCCCACTCGACGACTACCCACACACAACCTCACCCTCCATAACAGCACCAAAATAATGTTAACTTCATATGTGACTAAAACTCTTCACAACTTTATACTGATGAGAGAAAACCCATAAATGCCTAAGGAGGAGAGAAAAGACAGAGAGAACAAAGTTTGTTGTTCTGTCATTTGAACTTTCCCTGTAAATATACCCGTGAGGTACTCGCGGGTACCTCACCTTCTATACAACTTCTTTGTTCGAACAGTTTGTTTGGTCCTTCCGGTCTCGATTAAGGCTGGTGGCGTCTACGACTGTAGTTTGTATCCTTGAATTGCACCCTCTTCTCTCTCTCTCTCTCTCACACACACATAGACTGCCACTGGCTGCTGTTACTATGGTGTGCTGCTGTGTGTGTGTACGCTGGTGCAGCTTGCTACAAAAGTGTGTTCATGATGCCATGAACTGTTGCTGTTGCAACATTTCTTGTCTAATAATTGACATAGATGAAGATACCATAACTGCATGCCCTAACTTGCTGGTTATAATTGTTCAAACTACTTCATGGGGTATGATATCAGCTACAGATGTGACCTTATTTATGGTACTGAAGACGTGGGGTTCACATTCTTTTTTATCACTTGTTGGTTCAGAAGCAGACGAGTTTTGACGTTTGTTAGCAGGCTGAGAGCTTTCCCTTTCTCATAGTTCACGGTAAGCCTTACACTACTATTTTTCCCTGGAATACAACCAGCCAATCGGTTAACAACCAGGTACCCAATTACTGCTGAGTGAACGGGGCCAAACAGTTACAGAATGGCGTCGAGTCAATCCTTCCTGGCCAGGATTCGAACCCAGATTACATCGCTCGGGAGACGCGGGGCGTGTTACCACTACGCCACCATGGGCTGAAATTGTGGTGCTTATGAAATTTGATATGTTCCAACCAGAGGTTATTATTGCTATAAATAACCTCATAGCGCTTTGGAGCTCAGAAACTGTTTAATAAATACAAACAACCATCATGATTGAGGAAAGATAAACAGGTTTCGTATATCTTTCACGTAAATACTAGATGAATCCTGGCCTAGGGATAGTTAGTTAAAAATATTCCATTGCCCTTGTGTGCAACGAATCCATTTTTAATTACATCAGCCGAACACAATTACATATGTTTGTGCCAATGTAGTTGATATTGACGGAGGATTTAATTGATGTAATAGAAACTAAATATTATGTAATTTCATTAAAAAGCCTTTTGTTATTATTGTTATAATGCTGCATTACTGAGTGATGCAATCATACTCTGGCTGGAGAGGGGAGGTGGTACTTGCAACAGCATAGTGTTTAAACACTTTTATGGTGCAATAATATCTGTAAACATCTGTATCTCTGCAATATAACAATTAATGTTTAAAACTTAATATTTGCAAGAATATCGCCACCCGGAAATTTTAAAGCTACAAAGTCAAATAATTGTAATTAGTAATCCAAGTCCCGTAAGAAAAGCTTCCTTGAGTTCCACAACAAAACTCCCATTCCTGGGAAATATATATATTGCAGGATGAGAAATGACAATGTTTCAGTATGAAAAGGAGCGAATATTTAAGCATATATAAAACAAGGTGATGTTCCTGGTACATATCTGTCTGTCTGTCTGTCTGTCTGTGATCTGATATATTTTCCACTGCAGACAAACGCTGACTTACAAAGTGGTGACCTTTGTTGAGGTAAGTTTTTAAGTGCACATTTCTGAATAAATGACTACTTTTTCCTCTCATTCTTTCTCCCCCCCGCGTTAACTAACCACTCACATCCCTTCCTCTCATAATTCCCCATTATCATGTTCTTTCTCTCTCATAGATAATATCTTTCCTTTCTCATGATTTTTTCCCTTTCGTGTACCTCATCAACCCACCTAACAAGCACCCGCTCCTCTCCCTCACCATACATTACCCCCTCCCTCCCTCTCTTCCTTTTCCATCGTATTGAAAGGTCAATATCCAGGAATCCAGGTCACACGACGTCAATATCCTTATGCTATCATAATCATCTTCATCCTACCCTCCCTTTTAACTGTACTTCTCTCTCTCTCCACATTCTTTCTACCTTCATTTGGTAGATATTATCACCACTTTCAATTATTTAGGACTGTCATTATTCTCACTCTCTCCTCTGCCACCACATACTACACCCCCCTCTTCCCTTCCCACGTGCCACCCTTCCTTCTTGCTTTCCTTCCACCACATTACGTTCCTCAAACCACACTCCATTATCTCCTCTCTCTCTATATTTCCCCTTCCAACATACCATTCCTCCTCTCTTCCCTCCGCCCACACCCTCTCTTCCATCCTGTTTCTCTCACCAAACACTATTTCCTCACACCATACCCCCTCTCCCTCATTCCCCGCACCTTCCCTCACACTTCACCATCCCTCCATTCCTTTCCGTCAGTCTTACCACACCCACCTTCTCTCAAACCCCAGGACATAAACTTTGAGAACATCATGGTCCAAGTTTCAAAACAGGAATGGCCATTAGTAGCGTTTCTCAGTGATGGTTACAGTAAGCCGAGAGTACATTATCAGAGCCTCTGGAGCCCCGAGAACTGCCGGGAGCTGAGAAACACCACCATAAGTACTCTTAGGACTGGGAATTAACGCCCGTTGATTCTAGCACAAGGTAGCCTCTGGGATCCATTCCGTGTGATGGACTGTTCAGTGTACTCTAGGAGGATATCTGTGTGTGTGTGTGTGTTGTCGTTCGTGACAGAAATGTAGGTGTATTACTTGGTTTTCATAAGCTGGGAGACAAGCTACATTAGCGGGGATTAAGTCGGTGGTTGAGGTCATAATTTTAGTCTCATGGGAATTTATTGGGCATGTTGGGTCTTGTGAGTTCTGGGTCACACACATATGTTGAGCTAGTTAGTACTGGGGCACACACATGTTGAGCTAGGCAGCTAAATGATCGATCATTTCAAGCACATGTAATACACCCACATGCAGGTATTAAGATACATGCACACAGATAACATGCTACATTCAAGTACTCAAGCACACATGCAAGCAATACTCTGGTACACAAAACCAATCTGGAGAACGGTTAGAGTTATGCCACCTGATGTCAGAGATACAAAGAAAGACTAAAATAACCCAACCTCACACCTCTAGAAGAAACAAGAGGAAAGTGGCAGATAAGTGGTTTTCATGATACATATAAAGTTGTCACTAGTCTCCAGCCATTAAGTTGCACCTCGTTCTATCTTCAACTGCTGCTTCTAATGTTGCCTTCTCAAGGAGTCATGCAATAAATATCTTCAAGAATAAACTGCCGCACTATATTTGATCTCAAACTAAAAACCCGTTTGCTTATTTTTTAATAGAGAATTCTAACTTTGATGTAACCTACTCCAAAAGAATATAAGTTTCAGAGCCAGTTTAAAATGCCGTCACAGGACACCAAGTAAACAAGAGAGAGAAAAACAAAGACAAGATCTAAACAGGTATTTTCTTACTGGGAATACTTAAAACTCCCTAAATACACACACACACACAATATATATATATATATATATATATATATATATATATATATATATATATATATATATATATATATATATATATATATATATATATATATATATATATATATATATATAACAATATAGATATTAATATGATACTTGGCAAGGCCTAGCATGAGAAAACAATGTTTGTTAAAGATTCAGTCAAGGATAAGACACCCACATTCTCCCCATGACATCGACAAGGTATTTTATTTTTTTACTAACGTTACCCTCCGATGGAGTAGTAAGGAATCGCTCCAGTCCACTATCTTCGTCCTCTTCTCCACTCTTCTCACTGCTCCACCCCTCTCAGTGCTGCTGCTTTCTCGATGCACCTACACTGTCTCTGCTCTATTCCTCTCACTCTTCCACTCCTCTTTCTGCTTCTTCCCTTTCACTATGCACCTTTCCTCTCGCTGATGCTCCCCTCTACCTTTCTATCCAACTGCTGCTGTCTAATCTTGAATTCTCCTTTTTCGCCCTCTCTTTTATCCCCCTCTCGTAAATTTTTACTTTATTCCGTTTCGTTTATCTCCATGTCCCCTCCTTACATCAGCGTCTTCCCTCACTCGTCAATCTACCTTTTCCTTCCCCTTCCCACATCTACCTCTCCCCTTCCCCCCCTCCCCTCTTATTCAACAACTTACCAACTTTTTCATCTCTCACCTCATTGTCATGCAAAAAATATTCTTCATTATTTCTCAGGACGTTCTTAGCTGGCAGATCCCCCAGCAAGTTGGTGGGAATGTTGGTGGCAGAGGAGAGTATGTTAATTGTGGGGAGGCTGGTGGAGATGGGAGGCAGAAGGGGGAATGGAGGGGTTGGGAGAGGGGAGACGCAGGGTGAAAGAAGGAGGGAGGAGGTATTTATCTATCTATTAGTTCATATTTATCAGTGATTACGGGGGAGTGAGTTCTAGCTCTTTATGCCCCGCCTGCTGGCCTGGTTGAACTTGTTACGTTATCGTTTAACTATACAGAAGTTAAAATTCTTTGTCAACTCTGGCCTTAAAGTTGTGGCTTCCACAACTTCTCCTAGTGCATTCTACTGACCATCCGGACACAGTACGAGTATTTCTTTATATTCCTTCTACTCATTTGTGCTTCCAGCTTCCACTTCTGTACTTTCACTTTAAGGAGGCTGTCCTTGCCCACCTTCTCTATTCCTCAATATCTTGTATATTGTGATCATATCCCCATGGCTTCTTTTTGTCCTTCAGGGTTGTGAGGTCTAATTCCCTCTAACGGTCATATTCCGTGTTCTTCCTGTTAGGGGGATTTAGTCCCGGTAAGTAGCGAGCACTTGTTGGAGAAGCGAACAAATTGAATGCAGTAGGAATTTATTTGGTGGAAGTAAACTCATACACAATTTCAAATGTAGATATAGTAAAACCCAATAGGCTCAGAAACGTTTACACCAGCTGAAAGGCGGGACCAAAGAACCGAAGCTCAGTCCCCATAAGCACAGCTAGGTGAGTACACACACACACATACACACATACAGGATAAATATATTGGCGTGTGGGCGGGAAGGTTGGCTATAGCAGGCCCGCCACCTCTACCCTCCGTCTCAGATTCAATTTGGTGCGAGAAAGAGAGTTTACCCAGGCTTTACAGGTGCAGGCTTGGGGGATTTCACCATCAGCTTTACAGAAGGTCCAGGCTTATAAGGGAGGGCTCTCACCTGGGGGAGTTCTCTCACCAGGGGAGGGGGGGGGGGTCTATCACCTGGGAGGAGGGGTTCTCTCACCACAGGCTTTACAGAGGGCTTGGGGGATCTCACCATACCTGGCCATCACCTTCCGGAAACGTTCACTACATCCACACCGAGGCCGCCACCACAGCGGTCCAGGGGTTAAGCAAGGGCCTTGGAGCTTATCCGAGGGTCGTTAACTCGGTAACCAAGCTGTTAGCGAAGCAGCCAAATAGCAGTTAAGTGGGTGAGGCCTGCCTCTTGGGCCTCTGGGAGGTCTTAATTAAAAATACAGTAGTTTTGGGGGACGGGGTTGGGGTTGGGGAAGGTATTTCGGGAAGGGGTTGGAGGGAAGGGGTTGTGTGGTGTTTGGGGGGGAGGGGAAGGATGGAAGATGGGTTGAGAGAAAGGTTGTATCTATACTATAAGAGATAATATCTGTTTGGACACCACATACAGCCCCGCTCCTGTGCCGGGTAAGTCCACTTCGGGCTCACCATAGCCCGTGCTACATGGAATTTTTTGTTTCCAGTAACTGAATCTAAAACAACAACTACTTGTTTGTTCACTTGGGGCTAGTAAGTAATTATCAAAGAAGGCACCAAGCCGGGAAGGCTATGTATCACTTGGGCCTTACCTTGAGGTTACCTTGAGGTGCTTTCGGGGCTTAGTATCCCCGCGGCCCGGTCGTCGACCAGGCCTTCTTACCTAAATTTTTAAGGTAAATAATCTGGGGTACGGGACTGACATAGGCTCTTCGGGGTATGCCTAAGTTAAATGATTTAAGAAATATTATTGTGCACAACACCCCCACCCCGCCCTTCCTTACCCGATTCTCACGGATTAAATTCTTTTCAAATGTAAAATATTCGTTCAGATGTCCGAAGACTTTTTAGTCAATAGAAAAAAAACTTTCTTTAAACACATACATTCGCTTGATTTCTCCACAGTATTATATTTTAAGAGAGGGAACAGAGGCTAATAGAGGGGGAGAAAGGTTAATGTGGGAGGGAGGACGAGAGGAGGGGAGGAAGAGGGAAGGGAGGAGATGGTCGGGTGGAAGGGGGAAGCAAAAAGATCACTCCCCCACCCTTGGGTAAGCGGGAGGGGGTGATTGGGGAAGGGGAGAGATGGTGGGGGAGGGGACGAAAGATGGGGAGAACGAGGGGAATGATATTTAAAAGTAACGTGGTTACGTTGCTTTCTGGGATTATATGTCCAGAAGAAGAGAGACTGACAGACCCGGACAACACCGGTTCCCTCCCCCTAGTGTGTGTGTGTACATACACCTCACCTTTGCTTTTGACAATGTTGACAGCCGTAAAGAAAGTCTTCTAGTTACGTCAAACCAATTTATACAAATAAACTTCGGAGAGTTAATTTTTAAACTTATGTCGCAAGTGAAGAGCAGATATGAAGGTGGCCCTTGCTTACCTTGCGTCGGAGGATGAGGTCGTTGTGGTACCTCACCTACAGAGGTCAGGCTGGGGAGAGCGTTGGACCCACCACTTCCTGCGACATGCCAGCAACCACAAGTGTAGAGGTTTGCGTCACCAGTAGAGACCTGTTTCTCCCTGTTTTTTCTGCATAACACAAAACTCTTCCGAGTCAACTTACAGTCACGCATAAAGATGGTGGCTTTTCGTGTCCTCCATTTCACTATTTTACTTCTCTGATAAACACTTAAAGGAGTGTTTTGACGGTTGATCAAAAAATTAACCGTCCCACCCCAGCCCGTCCTTATAAACAAAGGCCCAAAGTCCATTCCATGCACCCGCCAAATCCCGTTTATGAATGAAAAGCGGTTTACACACGACTCACAACTGATGACGTCCGAACACTTCCGGAACAAGTGCTTTGCTGACGACTTTTGTTCGAACCACAACGCTGTAAATCCTTCACCCACGTACTACAAATACAAATAATTGCCAACAGAACGTAAACACCTAACCTAACCAATGCCTAACAGCATGCTAACATATAACAATATTAATTTATATTCGAGAAAATTCACATTTTTAATTAACATCATATTAAACCTTGATGAATGCGTCTTTGGGGTCGACCGCTGGATGGAATGGACTTTGTCTGAGGACGGGTTGCCCATCCTCAAAACATTTCAGCCGGTTCTCAGAAACAACCCATCCTCAGGCTTCACCTGCCTGACAAAAAGAATTTTTAGCAGATGCATCGTGCGACACTCACAATAACAAATGCATTCATAAACAATCATTCAGGACATAATTTTTGACCAGTATTAAATGCATCACGATTCTCAAGTTTTCTTTTTAAGAATCAGAGTTAACAGAGAAGAAACACGGGTGTATGAACGAAGAGAAAGAAAAGAGGGAGGGAAGGAGATGAGAGAGAGAGAGAGAGAGAGAGAGAGAGAGAGAGAGAGAGAGAGAGAGAGAGAGAGAGAGAGAGAGAGAGAGAGAGAGAGAGAACACCCAACGGTCAATACCGGTTATATGTCCTACACAGTGAAAGAAAGTTATAGAAATAGGAGAGATAGACCAAGAGAGACTGCGATAAAGAGATAGCTATAAGCGTTACCTTCCTGGTAAACAATGGCCGCCACCCAACACCTGCCAAGATATCTAAAGATACAGAGGAGGAAGGCATGTCGGTGACTTCTGATGTACCTCGAAGATATCTTTGACACGCAGAAATGACGGCAAGGGACACTAGATGGGGTTATTTTCCTGTAACTTTGAGAGACAAGCGAAGTGTGATACTATCTCGAGGCTGGATGAGACGGTCTTCTGGGTGTTGGGGGATGGTTTACTGGGGGTGGGAGATTGGGTAGGGGATGGTGTGGTGCTGGGGCATATGTTCTGAGAGGGTGAGTGTTGTGGAGTATGAGGGTGGGAGTAATGGTTGTCGAACCTAACCACAAAATCTAGGCCAGATACAACCTAGATACAGATACAACCTAGTGTAGCTTTGGTCTAGACAGGCTAGCTTTAGACTTAAATTTTGGTCTTTCATATAATATTTCCTGATTCAGATTCAGATCTGTTAACTTTTTTTTGGTAAATTTGGTTTTATAACAAAAATTTTAGTTACAAAAGGGGCTCTTCCATATGTACATGAATGTTTAGAACAAACATGAGGGTGGATAAAGACAGGTGGCTTTATATACCTGTTAAATACCTTTAATATTAAAATACTTGGCAAGAATTCTGTCCATCAGTCTGTCTAAAGATCCATTATATGTATCTTTCTCTCTCTGCTTCTCTCGTTATTCATCATAATAACTTCTCATGCATATCTTGTTATAATTTAGAATTTCTCGTTTTTTCTTGCTTATTTTAATGTTCTCATTCTCCTTCGATATGATAATATTTTTGTACATCAAAGAGTGTGATTATAGAAGGCGGTCCCCGGAACATCAGACGTGATCCAACCGGAAAGCAATCTCGTCCAGGTCCCCGCGGACAGGAAAAATATTCTAGTGAAAAATATCAGCTTAAATACAAGAATAGAGCCGGACGAAGGAGGGAGGGAGGGAGGGACCAGGAGGGAAGGAGTGGGTAGGAGTGGGCAGTAAGGGACGGAGGGAAAGAGGGAGCAGAAGGGGAGAAAGGGAGTGTAAGGCAGGGAAAGATCGGAAGGCAAGGGAGAATTGATGAAAGAAGGAATATCAAAGGAGGAATAATGTGACGTGGGAAGGAATTAGTTCATTAAAATGTGCTACAATACATATATTGTAGGATAACTACTGTAGGGCGCGTGCCCAACACGACTGTAATAAACCGTTCTTGTTTAGGTAACAATAAAGAAGTGTTGTCCTTGAAGAGCTATGTATCCTTCATGTTACCTACGATGCCAATACGGGAGAAGAAAATCTCAAGTTAATTAACATAAAGTATGCCAGATTTCTGAGGATATCATCAAAGGCTATTTGATTTAAAGATTCACTGGAAATACAAAAATTTCAATCATCTCAAAAATATCACACTGGAACGAGACAGATGACTGGAGAGACAATGCAATTAAGACATGGACAGCAGTTTTCTCGTGAGTCAGGTGCCATCCAATTATTCTTCATTGGTCGTTACATAGTCACTATAATATAGTTTCCCAAATACTGGGACAATGACATGACACTTGAAGTCACACAATTTAGAACTAAAGCTATTTATAGCTTTGTCCAGGTTTTTGCTTATAATGTTATTTATTAATGGGGTAGAAATGGGGTCTGAGAACGGGGATGAGTTTTGAGAAACTCAAAAGTTTATATACCTTATATATCTGCTTGTTATTTGGATATAATATCTGTGTTACTAGGTGTCCACTTTTGATAATTATCGAAATGTTTATGACAAATAACCAATTAACTAACTGTAAACAGTCCTCGTGGGACAGTGGTTAAAAACACTCGCCCTGCTCGCTTTGGCCTGGGTTCGTATCCTGGCCAGAGAGGATTTGCTTGGCGCCAATCCTAGCTACTTTCAACTTAAATTAAATTAACATTGCTTTTTCACAAATAATCTTGCATAAATCCACTTTTATATAAGTGACTTTTGTTCATCCACCAAAGACCTGACCTAGCTTTTTCATCCACCAAGACCAGACTTGGTTTGTTCATCCACCAAGACCTTTAAGTGCAATATAGTCATACTGACTTAGCAGTGTCCCCTTATAATGCTTTCTCATAACTAGCTTTTGATGGTAACTTCGACCACCGATTCTCTCCAGTTCTTAAGACAATTATTAATAACTGTATTTCACAAACACACGGCAAGCTAACAGCGACGGCCTTGAGGACATTCACAGCTTGTTGTGGGACTTAAGACCTATTATACACCCCTGGACGGTCATTAAGGCCGTCACAAGACCTTACTAACCAGTCAACAAGTTTACATTAGCTCTGAAGATACTCAAGAACAAATGTAACCTCTCAGTGTATGTACACCGAGTAATGGAGGTAAACTTTTCGAAGTATACCTCACTTCCAATGGACACGCAGAAAAAAATGATACCGATTTAAATTCGTGGCAAAACAACAAGCTTCTGGCAATTATGAAAATTAGGTATCTATATATATCACCTGCTTTTAATAACATTTCCCAAGAATGTTCAAGTTTATGTATCATAAAAACCAACATGACATTAAAAAATATTAAACGCATCCTTCACACAAAGGAAAAAAGAACCATAATCCAAAATTTGGCGGGGCGCGCCAAAACAAGGAATCATTAAACGCGCCATAATCAAGAAATGGCGGGAAGATTACTCCGCGCTCGCTGACACGCAACACCTTTTTTTTTTTCTTTTAGCGCAGCAGAAACGAGAGTTTCCAGCGACCCTTAATCTCTTTGGAGTGGGTGCCCCTACGAGTACCGTATTCTCTCATTATAAGAATATGTCATCCGACTAATTTTTATCCGAAATCTATCGTTGCTAAACCGGATTTTGAAGAAAACGTTTTCAGTTGATTTGAAAATATAAACTTGAATTAGAGATCTATTTTGTTTTCTGAATAAAGAAGTATATACCATGTGCAGAATTTCAGATAAAAATAAAAACAAATTAATCTTGGAAAAAATTTAACTATCAGGTTAAAATTTTTGCATCCCTCAGAAAGGAAAATATAAATGAATTAATTACGTTTAGTGCCAAAAACTTTGCCAAAACTTTTACGATAAAGCCAAAGTTTTAACGACTCCCCCTAAGAAAAACACCCTTCGTGAATTCTCTAATCAGAACCTGTTTTTTTTTTACCAGAAGCGACTGCAACTTTGCTAATATTTATTTAATATTTGATTATGCTTAAATTGCGGAGTGACACAGCAATACTGGAGAAGACTTACACTCTGGTAGGGTCCGGTAGCTGAGCGGACAGCGCGCAGGACTCGTAATTCTGTGGCCCGGGTTCGATTCCCGGACCAGGCAGAAACAAATGAGCAAAGTTTCTTTCACCCTAATGCCCCTGTTACCTAGCAGTAAATAGGTACTTGGGAGTTAGACAGCTGTTACGGAGCTGCTTCCTGTGTGTGTGTGTGTGTGTGTGTGAAAAAAATAGTAGTTAGTTACAGTTGATTAATTGACAGCTGAAAGGCGGGCCGAAAGAGCAGAGTTCAATCCTCGCAAGCACAACTAGGTGAATATACTTGATACAGCAACACTGAAAACGATCAATACTGACACAGCAACACTGGAAACGATCAATACTGACACAGCAACACTAGAGACGATCAATACTGACACAGCAACACTGGAAACGATCAATACTGACACAGCAACACTGGAAACGATCAATACTGACACAGCAATACTGGAAACGATCAATACTGACACAGCAACACTGGAAACGATCAATACTGACACAGCAACACTAGAGACGATCAATACTGACACAGCAACACTGGAGACGATCAATACTGACACAGCAACACTGGAGACGATCAATACTGACACAACAACACTGGAGACGATCAATACTGACACAGCAACACTGGAGACGATCAATACTGACGCAGCAACACTGGAGACGATCAATACTGACACAGCAACACTGGGGACGATCAATACTGACACAGCAACACTAGGGACGACTCACAATGACACAGCAACACTGGGGACGACTCACACTGACACAGCAACACTGGGGACGATCAATACTGACACAGCAACACTGGGGACGACCAATACTGACACAGCAACACTGGAGACGACCAATACTGACACAGCAACACTGGAGACGACCAATACTGACACAGCAACACTGGAGACGACTCACGCTGACACAGCAACACTGGAGACGATCAATACTGACACAGCAACACTGGAGACGATCAATACTGACACAGCAACACTGGAGACGATCAATACTGACACAGCAACACTGGAGACGACTCACGCTGACACAGCAACACTGGAGACGATCAATACTGACACAGCAACACTGGAGACGATCAATACTGACACAGCAACACTGGAGACGATCAATACTGACACAGCAACACTGGGGACGATCAATACTGACACAGCAACACTAGGGACGACTCACAATGACACAGCAACACTGGGGACGACTCACACTGACACAGCAACACTGGGGACGATCAATACTGACACAGCAACACTGGGGACGACCAATACTGACACAGCAACACTGGAGACGACCAATACTGACACAGCAACAATGAGGGACGACTTACACTGACACAGCAACACAGTAAATGATCAACAGGGGCAACAAAAGGAGCAGAACCTTCTATAGGTTTTGTACAGGTATAGCAGGTACGACAAAAGTCGTACCTGCTATACCGGGCGTAAAAGAGGAAGTAACAGCAGGAGGCACTATACAAGCAACAGTAGGAGCAACAGAGCAGGTGCAACAGAAGAAGTAACATCAAGTGCAACAGAAGGAGCAACAGCAGAAGCTGACACAGAGGGCCATGAAAAAAGAGAGGCACATCAGAAGGAAAGGAAGCAGAGATAAGCTGATAAACAGGTCTGAGAGAGAGAGAAAAAAAAAAGACTTTTAGAAACACATCTCCTTAATATTAATGAGCCATAAGACTAATATCTATATTCATATATACTGTGTGTGGACCCTGACGACACGACAACCCACTCTGGTGATATCCTGCCGTGTCGCCCACTACAACCACCCACCTCCCACTCACCCACCTACCTTATCGTAGTCTCAACCATAGCAAGAGTGCTATTGACGCGGTGGAGACAAACTCACCATAGTTGTGTGGCTCCTGCTTAACCACTTCAAGCACGGATAGCAGCTGAAAAATTACCTATCAATGTATACAAAAGAATTTGTATCAAGCTCTTTAATATCAACACACTACCAGTTGGGAACTAAATAATCTGCAACAACTCCAAAAACTGTCATTCAAGTTATCACATACTACACCAAAGCATTTCAAGAGCTTGTTTATCCGAGCCCATGGTTCGATTCTCTCATATGGGGAAGTGTTTTGTTTGTTAATGATTCCTTGCGAGTTCATGCAAGTGTTTGATATATATATATATATATATATATATATATATATATATATATATATATATATATATATATATATATATATATATATATATATATATATGAGATAGATATGATAGAGCCCAGAGCCTCCCTCTGAGCTCTATCATATCTACATTTGAAACTGTGTATGGAGTCAGCCTTCACCATCACTGCCTAATGCATTCCATCTGTGATGACCACGAAGTGCAAACACAAATAATTACCCGCATAACCTAGCCTAACCTACTATAGGTCTAACTATACACCAAATTCTAACATATAATAATGATAATTTATATATCTAATACCGATCAGATACACAGTACATAATAATGGACAAATGTGCCTTTAGGAGTGTGACAGTGAGTGGACGAGTATAACCTGATGATAGACTGAGAACAAAGCTTCATATCGCCATATGTTGCTTACTTCTCTCTCTCTGTAGTACACATCAAGCAAAAACTAAACCCAAAGTCTGTATATTTCTGCTGAAGCTCGCCGGCTGGTCCTACCACCCTCCCTCTGGAGATTAACATTATCTGCTGGAATTACAATTATAAACTTCAGCAAAAACGAGTCTTCCAGGGTTTACAGATGACGCTACTCAGATGCCACGAAACACCACAACTTTAGATGTACTTAGGGTGGTTTTCGAACTAATATACACTTGTTTACCCCTAGGAATGGTTACAAGGTGTCTGGTTCATTCATACATGTGTATGGAGGAAGGTAAGGGTAAGGTAATTGTAAGGATAAAGCACTGAACCATTACGACTATATAGCACTTGGAAGGGGTCAAGATAAGGATTTATATGAGACGGAGGGAAAGGAATGGTGCCCAACCACTTGGATGGTTGGGGATTGAACGCCGACCTACATGAAGCGAGACCGTCGCTCTACCGTCCAGCCCAAGTGGTTGGCCATGTATGGAGGAAGGCATACATTAATACACCGCGCAAGTGACACAATTTTGTCAATAATATAAAAGTATTCGATAATTGATATAAGAAATATAAATTATCGGATGAAAATAGTACTTATCTAGCGTGGCTTGTAAATGATAAGTATTAGCTCCTAGGTTCCGCCTCCTAATTTACTTTCATATCTTAATTCCGTATGTGGAATATCCACTACGGGGTCACCATAGCCCGTGCTGCTTGGAACTTTTTGTTCCGAGTAGCTAAATCTATAACAACAACAACAACAGCCGTATATGGAGTCAAACGTAGATACTACAGAATCAAAGAGGCGCTGGATCATCAACGCCAGTCTATCTAGAGTTGACGGGCAGAAATTGGAGCTTTTAAAAACATCTAAGCATTACAAGTATGTACACATTTATACCTTTGATGATGGCGAATGAACACACGCACTCATGAGGCGAGTGAGCGTATATCTCATCTTACTGTTAACTTCACTTTATATAATGAGAGCGTGGAGGGACTGTTATCCCGGCGGGGAAAACGGGCTCTAGTATTGTTTAATCAACGTAGGATCATCAGGAGCAAGTGGTTCAGCACAGTGCCTTTGCTGTATCCACCTATCCCAGCTCCTATTCTGTTCTCATATCCCTTCCACGAGCTCTAGTCATACTGGCTTTAGGTTTTCTCCTCATATTTTTCCCTGGGTTAAAGTTACTATTTACCTAAGCTGATGTTCGGCAAGATTGTAAGCATGACGAGCAACGTGGTGTTAATACCGCCAGCTTTACTCAGCTTAGTTACAGTTCTTGGCCTGGTGCCTAGAGCATCATGTTGACACACTAGAAGGTGAAGGGACGACGACGTTTCGGTCCGTCCTGGACCATTCTCAATCGACTTTAGAATGGTCTAGGACGGACCGAAATGTCGTCGTCCCTTCACTTTCTAGTGTGTGGTCTGGTCAACATACTTCAGCCACGTTATTGTGACTCATCCCCTAGAGCATCATGTATAGCATCCATGCATACAACCTTATGACTGTATACATGGATGATATTCGAGATTCAACATAAATTTCACGCTATGTTGGGACTTAAACTAGAATTTATTAGTCCCAGTAAGCAAGGACTGTTTTGCCTACCAGTGAGGTCTATGTATACTTTCTTCTTCCTTTGAAATGATTTTGTCCTTAATATTGGTAAAATATTAAGGACAATATTAATATTGTTAAAATATTATTTTGACTACATGAATTTCCAAATGTAGTTAGGTCTAGTTTCTTACGTAGCACTGAGGAACTATTGGCATAGCTTAGGTTAAGTCAGGCTGCTAAGTTGGTTTTGGCTCCAATTTAAAAAAAAAACAAAATTAGTTGCTGTGACTCTAATCACCTAATTGTGCTTTCGGGGGTTAAGCTTAGGCTCTTTGGCCCCGCCTGTTAATTTTCCATCAACTAGTGCTTGTGTTTCTCAGCCCATTTTGCTCATATCTATAATTAAAACTATGTGTGGAGTCACCTCCACCATCTCCCTACTTAGTGCATTCTATTTGTCTGCTGCGTCTGCATGCTCTCTCAACATCTGCTCACTTGAGAGAGCATGTTCTCAACACAGCAGATGCTGCGTGTTGAGATGCTCTCAACAGGTCTGTTGTGATGCTAGAAGCCAATACATGCAGTGACGTGCTTGTCATAATGATGCCGAGAGGATGATGGTAAGTGTGGTACTTCATATTATTTATTGTTGCACGTTGAGAGAATGGGTGTGTTGTGATGCTGTGGACTACTGTGTTAGAAGAGAGATGAGGGTGAGGGAGAGTGCGGGAGTAGAGGTCACTGGGGAAGAGACTGGGAGATGAGAAAATGAGATGGATCCTGTTTTATAATTAATTTGTTGATCTTGATATTAACCAGCTGACCTCCCACAACCATCCTCCATCATCACTACAGTGTCAGCTTTCACCATAGTACTTCCCTCCATCACTCTAGCCGCCAGAGCGCCATCACCCTCCATCTTCATCATACCACAACCCTCCACTACACCATCATTACTCCACTATACATCTCCACTCACCTCCCCCTCTCCCGACGGTTCCGTTTCATGCAGGTCGGCGTTCAATCCTCGACCGTCGAAGTGGTTCAGCGCCATTCCTCCCCCCCCCCCCGTTCCATCCCAAATCCTTATCCAGATCCCTTCCAAGTGCTATATAGTCGTGATGGTTTTGGCGCTTTATCCTGATAGTTTCCTAACTTCCCTCCCCCCACCTATCCCTCACCAGCTCCTACAACATTCTCCAAGTCACCAACCCAACCGAGCCTAACAGGATAGCGTGCGTCGGCCCATCCTTCCTGTTTGCCAAGATTATTCCTCGTAATAGCGTAATTAAAATTATCGCCAATTAAGCATCAATTAAACGTCGCTGGCGGGGTGGCCATCGAGTGGATTCTTGTGGCTCGCATGACATCTGCTCTCCAGGGTGCAAGCGGAACCCAGGGTCGACTCCTCTTGCGCACTCGGTTCTTCTGGGTACTAAGGAACCTAAGGCAACTCGTCTTGTGTCCTCAGCTCTCTTGGGGTGCAAGCTGCAGCTAGGAACCCAGGGTCGACTCCTCTGCTCACACTAATAGCTTCAGCGTTGTCCTGCATTTTGAAAGTCTCAAGAACCAGAGAAAGAATTTTGATTGTAACTATTAATGTTGTGACTGCTCCTTGTTTTGCTGCTGCTTCAAAGTAATTGGCAGTTAACGCCCAACAAACGAATACAATTTAAATAACAATAACAATAAAAAATATAACTAAATCGACGAGCTTCTGATTCTAGGCAGTCTAATCAATGGTTTACTTCGAGTCATTAAACCTCACGAGCGTAACACTGACTTGAGAACATACGAAGGTCAATGGTGAAGGAAAAACTTTGCTCAGTAGCGAAGCACCTTGCTCACCTCACCATTCATGCATGTTAACGTTGTCTTCCTCTCAGGCAGTCATCGAGGGTCACACAGGCCACCGCAAGAGGGATTTGTGGTATCAGGCTATACTGGATAATAAGGTCAGAGATCGTGAGACGCAAGGGGTCACAGGTGATGCAAAGTTGGGGGTCAAAGGTTACGCAACGTTGAGGCAGTTGCACGTGGAGTCAGAGGTTGTGTGATGAAGGTCAGTGTCATGTGATGAGGGGTGAAGGTGAAGTGAAGTGTGAAGGGGTTTAGAAGTAATGCGACTAGGAGGAATAGAAGCTTGAATCACTGTGGTTCACCATGCTAGACCTTCGTCTGTGTGCAGCATCGAGACGCATTGCAATTGTTCTGTCTATGATGAGGCAGTTAAAGATGAGTTACTAATGGGCTTTAGATGGGACTGCTCAGAGTGCACTGGCTGCAAGAGAAACCTATTTAGCGAAGCAGTGGAAACATCTGGAGGTGGTACACTCCTGCTAAGTTGTCGAAGTAATTCAGTAGTGTTTCCTTCTCCAGGACGTCAGATACTGAGGAGAAAAGGGCTGGTAGAGTGATCAAAGTTGATGTGTGTGTACCATATCCAAAAATCTGATGGAATTAGACGGCTTGTATCCACTGTGGATTCAATTCTTGTGTTGATGATATCCTCATGATGCACACAGAGTCTGCCAGTTCAGACTACTTATCACATGCCTCTGTATGACTAACCATCCTGTGTGATGGGGATTTTTTAGCATCACGTATCTAGCTTGTTTGACATGTTGTACTTCCTTCATATAGTCGAGAGTAGCTGCACAAATGCATATGTATCTAATGTGTTAAAAAAGAAAAAAGAAAAAATCTGTATGTGTTAATAAAATCATTATATAATTTTTCTACAGAGGGGGGCAGGTGAGAGAGAGGGATGATGGGGCGAAAAAGAGGAAAGGGTGAAGAGGGAGTAAATTGGGAGATGGAGAGGAGAGAGAAGGAAACAGAGGCCACAACTACATAACACATAACCTTCATCACTGTAACTATCAACACTACATCAGAACATACATTTTGTATGTTAGTATCTGTAATTTTATGAACAGACGACAAATCTATGGTATATAGAATCAGAACCGACCATTTTGTCTTCACGGACTTCATAGGGGTTGCCATGGGAGACGACGTCCCTTACAGGGGGCAATGGGGCTGACACCAACGCACCTATGACAGTCCCCTAATACCAACCAGTCACCCTGCAAAATTGAATGCGGCTATCATATAGATACAGGTACATGTGTGCATGCTAGTGAACAAATACCCAAAATGGCCTCCAGAAAATAAGAGCGTAGCGTGAGAGTGGCGTGATATAGCCCAGCATGACGAAGGGACACTCCACAAGGGCGTGTCTCGTGGCTTTGTTTACACCACGCCCTAACTGCACCAACTCCCAGAAATTGCACACCAAATGGTCTCTAATTATGCCGCGTAATGACTCCTAAATTAAAGTTATTACAATTAATTAATCATGCGGGATATTTTCCGCTTTGAGGAGCTTGTACGTAGAGTTCATGAGGGGTTAGTTCGTCCGGACACGACTTTGACTAAGAGGAGTCCATTACAGCAGGTCCGGACCGACACACCTCAAGGCACCGCGCCTTGGGCAGTAATGTTCCGACGATATTTCCAGGTAATGTTTTTGGTCTACATGATAGTTTCATTATTACTATTGAATTTATAAACAAAATCACCACTAAGTCTTATACGATCATAGTTTATTGGTCACTAAGGAAAACATAAATTTTTGTAAATGTTTCCAAAAATGTTTGCAATTTGTAGAGAATTTGTACATTATGTAATGTAATGTACATCACATTACATAATCAATTTAATTTAATGTAAAGCATGATCATTTTGTATAAGAGTCAGGCAGCCTGTGTATATATGGATGTTCCCAGGAGGTCGAACTACTGAACCTTGCTAAGATGCAACACCATAACAAGCTGACTAACTCCCGGGTGCCTATTTACTTCTAGGTGAACAGACGCATTAGGTGGTAGGAAACGTGCGCAATCATTTCTGTCCCACTCAGGATTTCCGGTTGTAAGCCAAGAACGAACCCAACTGTACTATCGAGACCCTTAAATGCATCCTTATGAAACAAAGTTATGCCCCACTGTGTCCAAACAACATTAGACTGTGTCCAAACAACATTAGACTGTGTCCGGACAACATAAGACTGTGCCCGGACATTGGACTGTGTCTGGACAACATAAGACTGTGTCCGGACGACATTAGACTGTGTCCGGACAACATAAGACTGTCCGGACAACTTAAGACTGTGTCCGGACAACATTAGACTGTTCCTGAGGACATCCTGGCAATGCATGCAAAAGTTTGCCAGTGCAGGCTACTGATCACATGGCCCCTGTATGACTATCATGCGAGATGCCGACTTTGGTATCACATAGCTTAGCTCTTGACACAAACTATGTAGCCCTTCATATTGTATAGGGTAGCTAAACACATGACCACCTACCCCATGTGTTTTTTTACAATATAAAGACAGCGAGGCGATATAGTGAGATAAGAAGTGTCGTGTGTGTCAAGCTGCTGTCATTGTGATTTAGTAAATACGTGTAACAGATGTATTGGTATACTATTTCAGTCCTGTATCATGGACTAACACGAAAATATTCTTAAGTACACGTTAAATAAATAATCAACCATCGAAACCGCCACAGTCACGCTGCCTACAGCTGCACAATCGTCTCTAACAATTCGTGGCAAAGCTTCACCGTCAAAAATAACGCAAGTATCGTAGTTGTTGATACCTAACTTAGCAACTGGCTACATGTAGGTGATTCCAGAACAGCAATTAAGTGATCGAGTTGCCACAAAATTGTGAATTAATGATAATATGAATATAGCCCTGGACCCATTTGTACACTGCAACAGTTGTGAAACTTGTTAGATGAAATTGCTTACGAAGAGAGTCTTATCCCTTACAGGTATTAAATATGTTACCTACAATTACCATTAACTATTAACATAAGTGAACAAACAAGGTTTTCTACAACAAACGCCCCTAAAGGGTTCCTCGACTAAACTGGTCCCTATAGTTTAGGGAATTGTGTTTGTGTGTGTGTGTGCGTGTGTGTGCGTGTGTGCGTGTGTGCGTGTGTGCGTGTGTGCGTGTGTGCGTGTGTACGTGTGTGTGTGTGTGTGCGTGTGTGTGTGCGTGTGTGTGTGTGTGTGTGTGTGTGTGTGTGTGTGTGTGTGTGTGTGTGTGTGTGTGTGTGTGTGTGTGCGCGCGCGCGCGCGCACCCACGTGCGTGCATGCCTGTCTTGATAAGAAAAGAAAAAATGTATAATACAAAAGAAAAATGGATTTTCTGCTGAAGCAAAACTTAATTTGAGGTTGTCAGGTGTTGTGGGGAGGCGGGTGAGGCTATCGCCCATCTCTCGTCACCTCAATACCCGCGTCTACACTCAACACCTGCCTACACCCGCGCCTCACCTCAACACCCTGCCAACACCCACACCTTCACCCCCATCCACACACCATATTTCCTTACTCTATCCAAAAATACTCCTCCCTATCCACATGCATCTAGCATGTGGGTGTGGCGTTGAGTTGGGGCGTGTGGTGTAGCTTGGTTATGTTGTGTGGGTGTACTGGGTGGGGATGTGGTATTAGGGTGTGGCGTGGGGGGGTGTAGCGTTGATGTGTGGTCTCGGAGGGTGGCGGTAACCAGCAAGCCAACAGTACACACCACATTACTATACACATTAACGAAAAATGTATATTTTTGTTTTCTGTATAATTACCATTTTAAGATTAAGTAACGGGGATGTGTTGACATGGTAAAGTGAGGGAGGGGGGGCGAGGGAAGAGGGAGGTAGGGAGATGGCACGAAAGGAAAGGTTTTGGGAAAATGAGGTGAAGGCAAATTTGAGAGGAAAGTGAGGGTAGGCGATGAAGGGACAGTGAGTCTAGGGAACGAGGAAGATGAGGATTCAAATCAGGCAAATCAAATGTTTATTCAGGTAAAACTACATACATACAAGATGAGTTACAAACTTAATATTAGATTTCTAGAAAGAGCTAGTACACACAATGCCTAAAAGCACTAATACGCACAGTGTTTCGGACAATTGTAGTTGCCCGAAACTACAGTGTAGTTGTAGATGACTTGAAGACTGGGAACCGAACAAGGAAAATTCGAGAAGCTGAGTCCTAAAAAGATCGCCAAAGCTGAAGAGCGGAAAGATTGTGAGCGAGTGGGGAAGAAGGAAGAACATGAATACAGAAAACGAAGGGTAAAAGGAGGAAGAAGAGAGAATATGGGTAAGAGAGAAAGGGAGGGGAAACGAGGGGAGACAATGAGATGCCCAGGGCGGAGGCCAGGAAAGTCGCTTCCTACCTTAGGGAAGGCTGAAGTCTGGGGAGTTTTTGTGTGCCAAGGTAACTGCTGTTGCCAGGGAGTGGAGGGGTGAGGGGGACGAGTAGAGGGGGGTGAGGGGACGAATGGAGGGGAGAGGGGACGAGTAGAGGGGGTGAGGAGACGAATGGAGGGGTGAGGGGACGAGTAGAGGGGCGAGGAGACGAGCGGAATGGTGAGGGGACGAGTGGTGAAGCCTAACCATCAAGTCATTAAGGTCCATCCTGGACCTTAACGACTCGATGGTAAGACTTCAGGACGGACAGATACGTAATCACTGCATTTCATGTGTGGGTTCGGCCACATTACAAATACCATTTCCTAGTGATGGAATCCTTCTGTTATGCCTTGATTGCCACAGCCTATTCATGTGACGTTACTGGATCAAGCAAGCTATTGGTAAGAGTCCCAGACAATGGTAGGGCTGGTTGGCTTCAGTCCAGTAATAAAGCAGATCCTAGTGAGTACATATCCATGTGTAGACTTGGTGTAGAGATGTGGCAGCATGGGGTATGGACTGGAGAGAAATTGTGAGGCGAGAGAGTGCTGTGAAAATTCAAGACAAATATTTAACAAAACTAAGAAGTGACTACATAACGCCAACACTGTCTTAGAGTCCAACGTCTTAGACTACTTCAAGGCAAACATAGTCTAGAAGCCCCCAACGCTTCAGACTTCCTCAACGCCAACCCTCTCTTGAAGTCTAACGCGACAGACTATCACTCTTTAAGATGCCTTTCCAGCGGAGCTTCTCAGGAACGAATACAAAATCAGGCTTAGAAACTTGAGACTAAAACTCAGAGAGACTTCGATGATTGTCGTGAGACTTGATACTGAAATCTCTAACTCATGAAGGACATCAGTTTGGGTCTAGCTATTGGACTTTCCAAAACAGGATTACCTCTGTCTTGATCCTATTGGATGGGCACCCGATTTGGGATAGACACTGATCTGGGATAGGCACCCGTAGAGATAATTTCTATCTGCAACTTAGAGCTCAGACAAGCATTCTAATTAAAGAAGTGAGTTCTGAGAAGTAAATCACATTGTGGGCGTGGAGGCAGAGTGTGGGCGTGAAGGCAGAGTGTGGGCGTGGAGGCAGAGTGTGGGCCTGAAGGCAGAGTGTGGGCGTGGAGGCAGAGTGTGGGCGTGGGAGATGATGCTGGAGGTGTTTTAAGAGCGAGCAGAGGAAGGCGGAGGCTCCTCGACTCTGTACAAACATCTTCATTGATTATGTAAACCATTTCCAATATCATGGTAGCTCCAGCCTCGTCTCTCACCCTCGCTGCCACCCACCTCGCTGCCTTGGTAGGTGGTGATGTCTGGTAGGTGGTGATGTCTGGTAGGTGGTGATGTCTGGTAGGTGGTGATGTCTGGTAGGTGGTGATGTCTGGTAGGTGGTGATGTCTGGTAGGTGCTGCTGCCTGGTAGGTGGTGATGCCTGGTAGGTGGTGATGCCTGGTAGGTGGTGTCTGGTAGGTGGTGCTGTCTGGTAGGTAATGCTGCCTGGTAGGTGCTTCCACCAAACCACCTAGGCCCATACAGTCATATCGTAGCCCTATTATAGTAAATATATAAACTATAGTAGGCCTAAGAAATGTTGGGTATGACCAGGGATAGTTTTAGTTGCTTTCGTTTTGTGAACATGATTTCGCATGAAATGTTATTTGTACAAAAATTCATATATAGCACCTGTGCTTAGAGTCGCTATGCACTCTGTCTTAAAATAGGATAAATATAATCTCAGAATAATCCCAATCTTGCTCGGATATATATATAATCCCAGCATAACTCTGCTCCTAACTCGGATATATATATAAATTAACATTACTACTTCTAAACAAGAATCTTACTCATTTACAAAAGTTCACACGTGTTCTTCCTGTACATTTAAAGTTCTGGAACGTAATTTATGTGTAAACACGTACATCTGTGTGATAAAAGGGAAACTTCTTGATGAGTTTCCTGGAGTTATTTATGTCTATGCGTGTGTTGAATGAGTCTGTCAGCTCTTGCTGGTATATAGAGTAACGTCAACCTTCGAAAAGATAAGAGGAAGAGCTTTTCAACCAATGTAGGTGATTCCAAGATCAATACCGAGCGAAATATTTACATAAAATGTGTAGCTTGGTGTACCCAAAAGGGAGAGATCGAGCGTTTGTTTATACATTCCAAACAGGAAATGAATTCATATTCCTGCTTAAATTCACCGAGCCAAAGTATTGAAGGATTTTAATCTTGTTTTTAATCTAGTTAGTCACAGTAAACTCGCCCTTTCATTCGTCAAACTCGACAGACGTAAAATTTATCAAACTTATATTTGGTTTTGATATGAAACCACAGTAGGTCTTAGTGCCTGGTTGGTCCTGGTGCCTGGTAGGACCTGGTGCCTGGTAGGACTTGCTGATATACAGAAAGATGAGAAGGGTGGATACGGATTTGGAGAGGAACGGTAGAGAACGAAGAGGAGGAGGAAGAGGGTGGCCAGAAAAAGGAGTAGGCAAAAGAGGAAGAGGTACTGAAAAATAAAGAAGGTAAATAGTCAAAGAAGACTGACAAAAATAGCAAAGTAGAAGAGTATCTGGAGGAAGGAAAAGAGGAACATTGGAGAAATGAGAAAGAAAAAATAAGTGGAAGATATGAGCACAAGAGAAAGCAAAGAGGGTAAAGAAAGAGGAACAGACGAATGTAAGAGAGAAAGAGAGGGCAAAGAGCGGGAAATAATAACATAATAAAGAGAACAAGAAGAACGTTTCTTTTCTAATCGTGTTCGAACGGATCTTCAAAGTTTTCACTCAGCCTCAGCAGGGTCCGAGTTCCAGGACAGCTGTCTAAGATTTTTCAAGACTTTGTGTCCGGAAAGGTTGAGGTTTTCAAGAATTCTGAAGACTTAAAACGCTTCAAGAACTATGCAATTTGAACTGCTGGTCGTTGGCAATATTGACCTATCACTAATCCTACCTTGAGACATCAATCTCGAGTTAACATTAGAATAATGGAGACTGCAGAAGCTGTGTTGGCCCATATGCGGAAACTCCAATTTAAATCACTGGATTCAGTGACCTTTTTTTCGCATGATTTGAGCGAAGGATTGATCCTCACAACGGCTTAGCTGTTGATCATAACCATGTGGTAAATTTCCTTTTATCTGGAGCCACTCAAGACTTAGCAGTAAATAGTTACACATAAATTAGTCAACAGGTGTAGGTTCCTTCCGGCAATGGTCGGTCTTAGCATAGGAGGGACCCTTGATGAGTACGAAGTTCATGTTCCGACAATGATAAACTTCCCTCCTTGAAAACAGCTATCCTAGCGCAGTATTATATTAAGTCCGGTTTTGCCTATTCTGAAATTGTGTTGATGATTTGTTGCAAATGATCTCTTCTACCTGCTGTAGTGTATACACGTAATGTTCAAAATGTTATCTTAAAGACGAATGGGCTAATTTAGAAGACGTAGATGGGAATGTTGTTTCTTGGGACAAGGTTAATGTAAAAGGATTTGAAGAATATTTATTCAATACAACATGAGTATTATGGATGCATTAAGTTCTTATTGTTAATTTTGTGTATTTTTTATCACTTTTAAACAAAAACAATTTTAATACAATATCTCCCTCTTCTACAAACAAAACCAAACTCTTAAATAATATTCCAATGTTATCCCAAACACAAATGTTTCTTTCCCATCTGAACATATCTACCTTGACTGGGGCGAGTCAGGGCCACGCCCCAATCACCACCCTGCAGTAAATCCTCTTGGATATTCATCTGTCCACTTCACTGGCAATTCCTCTATGCTGTCTACCCTTCCCTGGCAGACTGACACTAAGATTAATTCCTTTATACATCTTACTTCTCTCCCTTGAGCCTCCGACATTGCACCTGGCTAATCCTACCTGGACAACAGATTGACTTGAGTTGACGGCACTGTACCTTCTTCATCTGAAATGTTCAGCTGGTGTTAACCCGGTTCCACTGCAATATACCAGAGGCACAAGAGCGACTCTGGGGGATAGATGCTTCTAATTGCAAGAAATTCTGTCGTTAAGCTTATCGCAGAGATGGAACAGTGACTCTAGGGGACAGGTGCTTCTAATTGCAAGAAATTCTGTCGTTAAGCTTATCCCAGAGATGGAACAGTGACTCTAGGGGACAGGTGCTTCTAATTGCAAGAAATTCTGTCGTTGAGCTTATCCCAGAGATGGAACAGTGACTCTAAGGGACAGGTGCTTCTAATTGCATGAAATTCTGTCGTCGAGCTTATCCCAGAGATGGAACAGTGACTCTAGGGGACAGGTGCTTCTAATTGCAAGAAATTATGTCGTCGATATGACCCCCATCTCACAACAACCAGCGCAGACATCAAGGCTTCAAGTTTTAAAATATATTTTTAGTCTGGAGAAGGTCTTTTAATCTGTGCTGGCTCCTCAGCACTCGTTTCTACTGCTTCTCTTCCCTCACGCCGGTTATAAAACCAAGGACAGACCAACTTTTGTCTTCAGATTAATAAGTTTCCTTGTTAGATTTTTTTATATAAACTTAATATAAAATGACTCAGTATACTGGTCTTGGGTTCGATTCCTATGCAGGAGGAGAGGGTGTATCACATGCTGATACACACTTTGCTCACATGTTGAGACACACTTTGTGCACATGCTGAGAAAACATTTTGTTCAAATTATTCAACAACATGTATCTTTATTTACATACAATTTTCTCCCCCATAAAAGTTCCTGTAATAGT
>NC_091225.1:16168949-16231449 GCF_040958095.1 Procambarus clarkii | reverse complement strand
ACTCCATCTACCAATTTCAATAACAAAAACCTGAAGTTGTTTTACAATTCTCGGTAAACAAGAAAATAAAAGAAATACAATATTTTTAATGTAGATTAATATATTTATTTGATGGACCGAAACAGTCAGATATATGAAGTTATAGTCAGATATAAGTAGGGAGTCAGATATATTAAGGGAGAATTAGACAGATGGAGCGAAAGTCAAATTCATGTTACTTCAGTTGGAGGAACATCAATAAAATCCTTCTCTGTGTACCTGTCCTTCGCTTTTCTCAGCTCCGTCATCTGTTCTTTCGTTCTTGTTTTCCTACTGATGGCTCTGCAGCAGTTTTGGTTGGGTCTTGGATTTACTCACTATGTCATTTATACTGTCTCACCGCTTCTCTCCTCACACTGAGGTACTCATTCTTGGCCCTTTGTTGCTCTCTGCTGTTCTGTTATTTGTGTTCTGGTGTGTGTGTGTGTGTGTGTGTGTGTGTGTGTGTGTGTGTGTGTGTGTGTGTGTGTGTGTGTGTGTGTGTGTGTGTGTGTGTGTGTGTGTGCAAACTCCCCCAAAACTTCAACACAAGAGATATTCTCGTTAATTAGGGCTAGACAAGAGTGAGGGGGAAGATGGGGAAAGGGGAACAGGAATGGGGCTTATGGGGTAGTGGCAAGAGGGGGTGAGAGTGGGGGTTGAGGGGTGGGGGGAACTGATACACTGGCCACCCCACCATTATAACTTGCCTGAGGCTACTGCTAACTCTCACCACCGCCCTTCCCTTGCATCCTATTTATACTCTCCAGTTCCTCAATCCTCCAATCTTCGCTCTATATATTCTTTTCGTTCTAATCCCTTCCCCATTCGTCTTGCTTATCCACTTCTTTCCATGCCAGCCTTCCTTTCATTTCCGTTCCGGCTTTCCTTTCTCCCTGTTCCACCTCCCTTCCTCTCTGCACCACATTTCTTCCTGCCGTGCTTCTCTACCTCTCTTTCCTCATTTCCTCCTTGCTCTTCTTCCCATTTATCCATGCTTTGTTTCTCTTTCTCTTTCCTCCAAGCCCCTACTCTCCATCTCCAGCTGTCCCACCTTCCCTTTCTTGCTGCCCCTCCTCCCTTTTCCATTCCGGCTTTCATTTCCCCCTGCCCCACCAAACCCCCCTACCCCTGAATCCCCTCCCCTCAGTCGCTGCCCTGGCTCCCCTCAGCCGCCAGACGCCGGAGGGAACCGGAGAAAGCTTAGGATGTGTCGCAAAGTTTTGGCGCGTCTGATTTGGGCCTTTCTGACGAGAATGCCCTTGGCGGATAAATATTATATATTTTTGTTCAAAAAGCACATAGTCGTATTTATCTTTACTAAGGCGATCATATGGGGCCCCCATCAAGGACCATCAAACGGGGGCCCCATCACAGCCATTTAAAAAATAATAATTTTTTTATAAATATATATTTTAACTTTTGTGTGTGTTTCAGTAATAGCATTATGAGGATGGAAAAAATATTTGTCTTGCATCTTCCTCTAAGTTCACTGATATGTGTCTAGACTGTGTCACTATTTACATTAAGCGAACAAATAAAGCATAACGTTAAGCATGTTAATATATTTATCTCAAGGATAATATATCTGATTATTATATATTAAAAACAGTTCCGTGTCAATATATATATATATATATATATATATATATATATATATATATATATATATATATATATATATATATATATATATATAGACAAACTAGAACTCTGCTCCAGGACTGTGGCGTTACCATCTGGGCTCACGGTACCAGGAACAAGATAAACCATTCAGGTTTATCATATATATATAATCAATACAGAATATGCAGTCATATTCAGTGAAACATGTATACATGAAAACCTACTGCCAGTATACACCAATATATATCAAGTTATCTAGGAAAAGAGTTTTTCTCCGGTTAGATCTCTAGGAGGGAAAACCTCCGAGCCCCAAGTTGATATCAAATTTGGGTGGATTGGTCGGCAAGGCTGAGATGAGAGCAAGACCTTAAAATATGGATGCGGGCCTCATGTAGGTCATGCTTATAAAGAATTGGATATTGAATCTCTCATGCGCGGACTGTCGCCAGAAGAGGCCAGATATTGTCAATATTTCTATTTTATTGTCTTCTAGAAAAACAGGTTATTTCAATATTGGTCTTGTGTGTGTGTTTGTCAGGTGAAGGGCTTTTCAGAATTTCTAGTTGTACTCACCTACTTGTGTTTCGACGGTTGATCTTCGGGTCTTCGGACCCGCCTGGACCAATACTCTCTAACATTAATCTTATGTTATCTGAAATGACTTTATCAATGCATGTTGTATTGTAACTCTTCCACAAGAAACCACGAGAATCTTATGTAACTGTGAGAAATATTCTGGCTATACAGTGAGATCGAACTTGTATCTGTGGACTCACCAGCCACATGCACTATCAATGGAGCCATGATGAGCTATTAGGAATTGTAGTACTTCTCGTTTAAATGCTTTTTGACCTCATCATAGTTTAGTCGATAGTACGTGTGCCTGAGGAGTCCAGAAATGCAAGTTCGAGCCCATCAAATAATTTTAACATTTTCTCCACATTACTTCTTGCCTATTTAAAATTTTTGTTATGTGTTATAAGAGTCATCACTATTGCTACTCTAAATCCACATGAGCCTTGATAAGGGTTCGAACCTATGCTCTGGGGTGTTCCCAGGCACACTCTAGTCTCATCAAGGCTCTTGTGGATTTGTTCATTGCTACTATATTGTATTTTTCCTGCCCGAAACGCTTTGCGTAATAGTGGCTTTAGGCATTGTATGTACTAGCTCTATCTATAAATCCATCAATGTTTGTATCACACCTTGTATGTATGTACTTTACCTGAATAAACATTTGAATTTGAATTTAACAATCCTAATCCTGACTAAATCTTTAACATTTTGTTTTGAATGAGTGTGAAGATTCAAGACCCTGAAGACCTTTGATACAACCATCGTTTCCTCCGCTCACCATACAAGGTCGTTGAGCACATCATTAGTCTCGACTCTCAGTTCTCTGAGAGCAACAGACGGGCTCTGACAGAACACGACCAAGATGACTTGAGAACAGCTCACGGAAATATGGATAAAAAGCGTTCACTAATTTAAACAACTAAATTTATAACATTTGAGGTTGTATTCAACACCATATTTTTCACTTCTGTTTATTTAGGCCTAAGTATCATTGGTAGGTTGAATATTCACATTCAAAATAATAAATCGTTGTCGCGTTCGTTCCCGACTCACAATCGGGAATTCCGGGTTCGAATCCCTTTGCGGGATTGAAATGGTTAGGATCTTTTCTGATCACCTAATGCGACTGTTCACCAGTAGTAAATAGATACCCATGAGTTAATTAGCTTGTTGTGGGATGCATCCTGCGGAGGGTCAATAGTTCCACCTTTGGGGGGGGGACCTAGATATAAGCCCAACATGTCTATATACACTGGCTGCATGTCCCCAGACACAATGAATTATTATATGAGTTAATGAATTATTATATGAGAAAATTTCATTACATGATAAGGCATTAATATTTGTGCTGCTTATAATTCATTTTAACGGACACAGAAAGGCTGTGAATATATATATATATATATATATATATATATATATATATATATATATATATATATATATATATATATATATATATATATATATATATATATATTCGTTAGGGTTATATCGAGGTATTTCCAAGTTCCAACTACTGACCCCTTCCCAGGATGCAGCCTTACCTTACAGCATATGTTGCTTACCGATAGGTGAACAGAGACATTAGGTAATAGGAAATGTGCTCAAACATTTGTCTCGTCTGGGATTTCGAACCCAGGATTCCAAGTCGAGGGTCAAGAGCGAACCCAACTGAACCACAAACACCCTCTGTGACACCCAATTAAACCTATTTTAAACCAATTTTTTATATATATAATTTTTTTTGAGGGCATTACTCATAATCTCATACTTATCAACAATTTTTCAGACCTGATGAGGTATATTTATTTCTCTTCTGCTATTTATCTTCCGTTCTTTACTGCTCTTCTACTCTCTCCACACCTTTCTTTATCACCTTCCCTCCCTCCATCCTCCTCCTCCTCCCCCCCTCCATCCTCATAATTCAGGTGACCCCGCCTAGCCATGCCCCCACCTGTCCTATCCATTCTTTCCTTCTCTTTTTCTCGTCTTCACTCTCTCCGCTTTCTTCCTCTGGTCTCTTTATTCCTCATTCCTTCACGAACTGGGTTTCTAGGATATATTTAGTTTTCCCCTTGTTAGCTGATTTTTACTGCGATTGTTTTGTTTCTAAGTGTTTTATAAGTGTTTCTCCTTCCTCGTCTGTTCTTGGCTTTCTTTGTTGATTGTCTGTTGATCTTGTCTGGTTTTTATCTAAATTATTTTATTTCATCATTCCACTGTGTGGTTCGACAACTCTCTACTTCTCTCTCTCTCTCCTTGTCACCTTTTTTTCTTCCGTCGCTTTCTCACTCTCCTATTTACCTCGCCACTGCTCTCCTTGCTCCTCCACCACCTCTTCCACTGCTATTCCCATGGCCACCACATCCTCCCTCTCCTCCATAACTCTGCACACCCCGCCCTCTCCCCACTCATCACAATGCCTCTCACTCATCCTCTCCTCCCCTTCCTCCTTCTGTCTCTGGCTGGCTGGCTGTGTCTCTGCATGGCTTACTCTGTCTCTGGCTGGCTGGCTGGCTGGCTCTGTTTATGGTTTGCTCTGCCTCTGGCTGTCAACCTGGCTGACAGTGCTGGCTCTCCCTAAGATGGCCATGGAGGGAAATGTCTCTTTAAATCAAGTTACTGTCTACTGACACTTTCATTTTTGTTCTGTTGACTTTCTATACTTTCAAATATATTTAAAAAGTCATTAAATTTTCATTTAACTGTTTCCATGACACTATTTTATTCTCCGTATTTGAACCCAATTAAACTTTATTTGCGTGAATTCAATTTCCTTTTATCAAGCTTCACGCTTTGTAGTTTTTTAATTTATTCTGATGTACTTATTCGCTATTCTCTACCCTGTACCCTGCTTCATTATTTACTCTTCGTTACTCACCCTCGGAAACCTGTGATGAGTGGTCCGAGGGTGAGTCTCTTCTCCTTCGAGTTCCACTTTATGTTATGCCCTATTTTCAATGTATTTTTGCTCATGTCTCTATTATGAACTCGACAATCATGGCGATGTTTGTGTCAAAATTCCCGAACCGTTGACCAGCAAGTGTAGCATGCTCTTGGTGGTACCTCTATCACATTTAGGTGCAGGTGTGTTGTAAACCTGGTTTACTCGTTGAAACAGAAAGATTCCAATGTTTCTAAGTTGTTTCATTGACCTTTTCGTCAAATCATGCGACATGATGTTATACTTGGAGGAAAAAATGTCTCACAGATGAAAAATGTCAACTAAGCAAGATGTCTGTGGCCGAATGACACTTCCTACACCGACAGTGATATTTGAAGAGGAACGCATCCCATTCTAAGTGCTATACGAGCATAATATTGTCCATCTGCTAACGCAGGCAGAATATTAACGTGAAGGAGTGGAAGACGATCGAAATTTATATGGTCTCTAATTTTTAGCCCGTTGGGAAAACTTCCTTCTTGCCATATTCTGTTAGGCATGCCTGTTATGAAAGTTAATGACAACTTATGTTTGAGTGTCACTAGGGTACCTAAACGTGGAACAGAAGTAGAAGAGAGTTGATGTAGACACGGAACGTCAGTAGCCATAAGGAG
The DNA here is from genome assembly GCF_040958095.1 of Procambarus clarkii. NCBI lineage: Eukaryota > Metazoa > Arthropoda > Malacostraca > Decapoda > Cambaridae > Procambarus > Procambarus clarkii. The sequence continues at coordinate 16,225,668 of NC_091225.1, read as the reverse complement.
AGGAAAGGGGAAGGGGGGGAATAACCCCCTCTATGTAAACCCCATGGCACCTCAATGGTTTACTTGTTAATGATTTAAAGAGTTCTGCAGTTCACGCAGCCTGGCCTGTGGCTATCCTTTCCCGGTGATTGCCTGGTCTCTGAGGCTGTCTTCACAGCCCAAAGGCCTACATAGCCATCACAGCCAAGCTGATCCCGTAACTCAAATAAAAACTTGTTCAATTTCCTCTTGAAGTGACGTTCGGCGACATTTCTTATATTTGACGGCAGATCAAAAAGTCGTTGAGCTCTGATTTTTACACTGCATTCATTCGTTTCTTTTACAAAAGTATATTATGAGATCTATCTCTGCTCTGTTCCAAGGAATATAATTTTTCGGGGACATTCCTTACCTTGATATCTTGAGTATCCCAAGGTATCATGATATCTTGGGTGCCAGCAGTTCAGGTGCTTCACTAATCCTATGTGTTCAGTAAAAGATCTCATACGGAAACTCAGAAAGCATATTGTGGAGCTACACTGGAAACCAATGAGAGTTGACATTGAATACCTGAGAGCGTACACATGAAACAATAATAGTCATAAACCTTGAACACCAGAGGGCGTTGAAAGGTCCTAGACCTGAAACACCAGTTCTTTTCTTGTTGTCGTACACATGGAAAAAACGCTATGTGCAGACATGAGAAAGCAGTGGGCGTGGGCAGGGCGTATGTGTGGGCGTTGGCAAGATTTGTATGGGCGTGGGGGTGGGCGTGGGTTACAGGTTTGGTGATATGGGTGTCGCCTCTCCCCGCTCGCTCCCTCCACTATAATTTTGCTTGCCATAAATCACCATAAGACACCGGTGTAAGGGAGTTTAGGCTCGGGGTCCTCGCCTCAGTCACGGCAGTTCTGGACACACACACACTATCCCTCAGTAATTTCTCATAATTATATAAGACACAAAAATAATAATATTGAAGAATTATTCTGCGATAATTATTATGTTAATCATGTCATATTATATATACATATATATATATACATATATATATATATATATATATATATATATATATATATATATATATATATATATATATATATATATATATAAACTAAAAACTCCACACCCCAGAAGTGACTCAAACCCATACTGCCAGGAGCGCTATGCATCTGGTGTACAGTTATATATATATATATATATATATATATATATATATATATATATATATATACTTTTCTCCATCCACCCTACCCTACACCAGGTTATCTGTTATTCACAAATTGCCCTGCATATCCATGTAATCTTAGAGTGGATGGAATCTTTCATTTTGCGAAATTGGAAATTCATATGGTTTGTCATTTCATACAAGGAACGGTTTTAACGCGGGCTTGACAGTGACCTGCTTATGGTTATCCTCGGGCAGAGACCCCTGCAAAGTTTAGTGAGGTTAGCCCCAGACGTCTGGCCTCCAACCTCGAACATACAAACATTTCCTTCTGAAGATACAGATATGTTTATATTACACGGGTACAAAAACGCACCAACACCAGCTTATACCGACAGTAAATCAAGTTCTTGTGTACAAACTCTCCAACACTAATGACGGACATAAATCACAATTCTTTTAATCATAATGGAAGCAGGGCATAATTAGGAGTGATATTTTAACTTGTGGGCTATTATAATGCTCTGGTTTACTCGTTGCTCTTGTGTACAGTTCTAGCTTTATTTTCAGCTTGGTGTTTACAATGATTCCTCTTATCTCTTGTGTTTGTGATTTAATTTTCTTTGTTGCTTAATGCTCTCGTTGAAATGGAATATATCACAGAATTAGCTGTGTTGAGAGGTAATTCGTAAAGAAATATATTATGGAAATACAATTATCCAGCACTCTCACATTAAACCACTCCACCAGCACTCTCACATTAAACCATTCCACCAGCACTCTCACATTAAACCCCTCCACCAGCACTCTCACATTAAACCCCTCCACCAGCACTCTCACATTAAACCCCTCCACCAGCTCTTTACGCTTTCATAAACAAAATTGAGGAAAAATGTAAAGAGTAAGAAAGAGGGAAAAAGTTTTACTTCCAATTGGCACGCTAATTCCCTGCCAAGCTTGAGGGACTCCTTGTCAAGCCTGAGAGACTTCTTCCAAGCGAGAGACTCCCTGTCAAGCTTTAGAGATTCCCTGTCAAATGTAAGAGACTCCCTGTAAAGCTTGAAAGACTCCCTACCATCCTCAAGACACTCCCTCCAAGTTAGAGACTGCCAAGCATGAGAGCCTCCATGCCAAGCCTGAGAGCTTCCATGCCAAGCTTAAGAGCCTCCCTGCCAAGCCTGAGAGCTTCCATGCCAAGCTTGAGAGCCTCCCTGCCTAGCTTAAGAGATTCGCATAACTTTTGTATCCTGCTCACTGCTTTATTTGTGGAGAACTGCCTGAAAATATGAAGACTTTATCCTGTTTATCTTCCGTTTGTAGATCAATGCTTTCCAAGTGGGATGGAAAGTGTTGGAGGGTTGTAAAGCGCGGTGCTCAGACCTATTCTCGTCCCCACTCTTGGTCATCACCCGCAGTATCTCCTCCTCCCATCTCCCATTCATCAGATCTTTTGCCTCTTGCCATTCATTATCATGCCTCCGCTGCCTCCCCATTCATCACTCTGGCCTCCTCCCACCCCCCTTTCCCCCTGCAGTCGCTCTTCTCCTCCTCCTTCTCCTCCTTCGTGCTCCATCTCCTCCCCAACATAAGCCCCACAAGAAATAAGAATACGCTCTTCGCGCGGCGAGCCAACTTAATTAATTTGTCACTAATGACCTATTTTTCTTAATGTTCTTCCCCACGCGGGCTTCTGGCGGGGGCATTATGGCTGGCTTGGTTATTTAGCCAGCGGTCGACGGGATGCACTTATGATGAACTCATGCGGCCGGGAGCAGCTCTTATTTCACAGAGGCGTGGAGCCGGTTCTCTGGGGTTCCTTGACCCGGTACTGGGGCTCCTGTACCCGGTTCATGGGCTCCTAGACCCGGTCCTCGGGCTGCTGGACCCGGTTCATGGCTCCTGGATCAGGTATTGGGGCTGTTGGACTCGGTACTAGGGTTCCTTGGTCATGTATTGCCGTTCATGGACTCAGTACTGGAGATCCTAGAGCCAGTACTGAGGCTCCTGAGTCAGGTCCTCAGGCTCCTAGACCCGGGCTTCAGGCTAGAGGCGGCACTGAATGCTCCCGTAGGCTTGGGGACTATTGAAGCTTTGCATACACATGTACAATGAGTACCACCCTTGCATGTTCAAGGAAATGATGAACATAACTGTTTCCAAAATGAGTCACGGGTGTTGAAGGGTGTACATATGGCTCTCACGAACTTCCTACACTTGTATGCAACTGCTGGTGTAGTGGTTACGGTGCTAATCAGTGGGATGACCCTAGCTGCCTAGGTTCGAATCCTTGATGGGCCATTAGAGTTTGTACCTAATTATGTCGTTGATCTCGTCGTGTCTTGTGTGTTTTCCCCAGTGCAGACCACATTCGTCAGCATCTGCCTCGTTGCAGATGCAAATGAATATCTTCATAAATATATTACGACCCTACGGAACGAGCCAACAGTGCGGCCCTATCGTATATTCTATGCTACACCCTTATGGTGCGGCACTACGGTACACACACTTATGGTTTGGCCCTATGGTACACTCTTAAGGTACGGCCCTCCGGTCCCCCAACACGGGAGCACTTCAAAATACTCATTCAGTTGGTGCTGCCTTTCCTGTTCCCAAACACCACCTTCAATAAAAGATTCTTGTATCAGTATTGGACAAGTGGCAAGTGATCGCTTTGATACCCTGTGTGTTTGTTCTGGTTCCCATACTTTTACAGAATTTGGTTCGCCATTGTCTATTCAAGTTGGCTGGGTCCTACTGCAAACCAGCGAGATAAAGCATGTATGTTTTTTTGCGTGTCTTCAGCTACGGAGTAAGTGAGTGACGACGCTGCCTTTGACATTATTCATATGTGATCAGCTATTCCAATATTGTCATTCCTTCCTTCAACATTCTTCAGGTAATCGGATGTCGAGGAAACGCAGATATCCATTAAATTATGCTTTGATTTGAGTAAATCTAGTCGACCCTATCAGCTCTTCGCGTTGTAAATGTCTTTCGTTGTTACCTTCGTCGCGGAGGAAAGGGGGAATTGGAACAATTTACACTTTTTCGTCTCTTTTCATATTTGTTCTTTTGCTGATGATAAAACACATTTTATCCCATGACATCAGACGCGGTAAAACAATTCACACTTTTCACTATTTCTAACACTTATTCAAGATTCGGAACGTCCCTACAAATATTTTTCCAACGAATATAAACTTGTTTCTTTCAGGTAAGAAAATAAGAGTCCATTCTATTCGATGTCGGCTTCTGAGTTCAATGTATTTCTTTCCCGTTTCCGCTGAGTCTTCGGAAAACACTTTCCAAACTCGATTTTCCTTAGAGATTGCAGACATTTCCCGGCAGAGCCGAGAGGTCACGCTTGTTAGTGAAGCATTGTTGGGTGAGGGGGAGGTCAAGTGAGACGAGTGGTCGAGCCTTCTAGTGTGGAGGACTTGGGTCAACAATACCATGAGTGTCTGGACCATCACCATATAGTTACCGCACCCTTGAACAGTATGAACATATTTTATTATAACAAACACAAAACGTTCCTACGCTACTCTCACATCCCCTGACCCAGACACGCACACCCCTTCCTCTTGAAAGGTGGGATCCAAGAGCCTTAGCACATTCCCCGCAAATACAACTATGGTAGAACAATTTAGTAAGTACACACACACCTGGGAGGAGATAACATCATATCAAACTCCAGAGACCTACCATAGGTTTTGAAAACGGCCAATATCTTTGCCATTTTTCCATAAAATATGGTCCCAAATACACAAGAGAAGAGGAAGACAAGCTCCTTCGAACTTCTGACCAATATCACTAACAAGTATTACATACAAGTATTTAGGTAGAATAATCCAAAACAGATTTGAAGAGCATGCCGATACGTGGACTTTTATGTTTGTGGTCTGTTCTACTAAATCCACCAACATGGATTCAGTAGAGGAAAATTCTTATTATTAGCGTTCTATGGTAAGAGATTTAAGAGAGTAAAACAATGGCGAGAGAGAAAGGCAAACTGCATCTTCTGTGACTGGTAGAAAGTACCGAACACTTCAACACCAAGGACTCCTACTCAAGCATGTGCAACAAGCTAGTGTACCAGGGAAAGTGCGACCTTTGGTCAGAGAGTTCCACTCAGGAGGGAAACAGAGGATCACAGCGACATATGACACAGCAGAGTGATGAAAGTCAACAAGTCGAGTACGGCAAGTGCCACTACCAAGGACCATCCTGTTGCTAAAGTACGTCAACAGTTTGGCAGATGGAAGAGGCTCCTTCATATCGAAGTTAACTGATGTTGAAAAACTGATTAGAAGAACGAGAATAAAGACGTACGATATGGTATAAAACGAACTAGAGATTTTAGATGAAGTTTGAAATACTACAACAGATCTTTAACCCATATAAACGTAATATTATGAGGGATAGGAACAGGAATGAGGCAGGGGTTCAGAGTGAAAGGAGAAAGAGCAGCTTCCTGTGTTAGAAAAAGAGGCGGTCAGGGGAGAATTCGCATGCCCTCCTCAAGGCAGGCGAGATACCCGAACAAAAGGTGTGCTGCTCGCATTAAAAAGTCGTAACTAAGGTGGCCGCCTCAAAGCACTCGAAAGACACACTATTTGGAGCGAAAATAACTTATTGAACTGAGAGATACTGAAGAACCAGATTTGCCTAGCCTCCACCGCGTACTCCCATCTAGTGCACATATATATATATATATATATATATATATATATATATATATATATATATATATATATATATATATATATATGTGTGTGTGTGTGTGTGTGTGTGTGTGTGTGTGTGTGTGTGTGTGTGTGTGTGTGTGTGTGTGTGTGTGTGTGTGTGTGTGTGTGTGTGTGTGTGTGTTTAGTTACATATAAAATTAAAACAACATCTATATTATATACACTCACGACTAACTTTTATCCAAATCTGACCAATTGGTAGTGGATAGATTTGATCTAACAATGCAATCTCTTCGAGAAATTGCTATTTGTGAGCAAAGATTTGAATGTAACTCACTTCCAGTTTTGTGCTAGCAAGAGTTGGTTTTCTTTCGCCCTGCCAATAAAAGGTTCAAGTGGTCGGGGCAACCAATTGCCTGTGAATAGTTCCCGAGATCGACCTAGCAAAAATTCGAGATTGAATTTTGAAGACTAGTGTATGTTACAGGACGCCTTTGCAATAGTTGTCATCCCTCGTCATTACTGGTCAATTAGTGATCCATTAGATGGTGGTGCAATGGTAATACATTCGCGAATCTTGGAAACCACCTATTGGTTATTTTAAGATGAATGCCGTGTCTTTACAGCATGTGAACTACAATGGGGGAAGAGGGTAAGTGTGTCGTCAGGCGCTAACTACCATCTATTGATAATGACAACACTATCAGTTACCAGTAGTTAGATAAGGATCAGTATTCCAAATTTTCTATAAATCTACCATTCGAGTGTTTCTATACGACACTGAGTTAATCCAGCTATTTCCATTCTCGCAAGTACGGCTGAGCTGGTGGAGATCCATCTGTCTTTCTTAGCCTTTTCTCATCTTTCCTTATGAGAATTGTGAATTTTTCTGGGACTTGTTCTAGCTCTTTTCGAACAGATAGCGAGCCCTGGTCGTAAACCTAAAGGCTTCTCGTAATCTATTGTTCAAGATAACGAACCTCGTCGTATACCAATAGGTCTTTCGTTCGCTATCTATTGAGCAACACTGCCACACAACCCGTCATTAACGTGTACGTCTTGGCCACGTGAAACGAGCGCCAGCAGGAAGACAATGGTGTACTCGCCTATTTGTATTCATCTATTTGTGCCTTCAGAATCAAGTATCAGCTCTTGGACTCCGCCTTTAGAGCCGGTGGATGTGTAATGTAACACTTTCCGAAATAACTTCAAATCACATCATGTTTTAAAACTCTGAATGTTGTTGTTGTTGTTGTTGTCTCCAACAACCAGCTTCTTTAGTGATAAAAAAAAAATCTGACATCTAAATGGTGTATACTTTGGTCATACTTCTCTCCTATCCCCTTTTGTGTGTGTGTGTGTGTGTGTGTGTGTGTGTGTGTGTGTGTGTGTGTGTGTGTGTGTGTGTGTGTGTGTGTGTGTGTGTGTGTGTGTGTGTGTGTGTGTGTGTGTGTGTGTGTGTGTGGCAAGTTTCGAGTACAAGTGTCAGTGGTGGAATCCACGATGAAGTTGGGGAGGATGGTGGGGAGAGCTTGGGGGATGGTGGTGGGGAGGCAAGGATACGTAAAGGGTAAGGACAATGTCCAGCGATAGGGATCCCTGTCCGCTGCTCGACATGAGAACAATTGCTTTCTAATGGCCAGTGGTACATCTCATGCTCGGGGTACAGCCCAAGCGGATGGTACAGCTCAGCCCTGGCTGGGGTACAGCCCAGGGACGGGGGTACTACCCAGGCGGTGGGCACAAAGCAGGGAGGAGTACATTTGCCATCTTACGAGCAGTGAAGGGGCGAGGAGGAGGGAGGAGAGCTGTCTGGAGATTAAAAGGTGCACGATGTGGGGGGAGGGGGGAAGCGTGGAATGGGGTGGGGGAGGGGGAAGCAAGAAAGTAGGGGAGGAGGGGGGAGCATATTTATAGTGCAACGAGGAGGTAACAGATTAATGAACTGGTGAAGCAAGGTGATAACTATTACGAGCTTTCCATAAACAAACCGCCTAGTTTCAATCTAATGGTGTGTTGCTGTTTAGAACCCTTGGGAATCCTTAATTAATCTTTGTAAATCTTTTGTAAACCTTTTAAACCTTTGTAAATTGATTAACTGGTGTATCAAAAGGGAATATTGTTAGAAAATGCAGCACGTAGCCATATTTTCTTGTATTTCTCTATGTTACTACTACATATCGAAGCAGTTTATAGATTTACAACCGTATGTGTTAATATATCATACTTCTCAGTACTGCTGAGTATGTATGTATTTATATAGGGCGAGCCAAAAGGCTAAGGGCACCTATACCACATACGAAAACGCCACCTTACTCTTTGTCTTCAATTTACAACAAGATATGCAAAATTCCTGAGTGATTTGACCCTCACGTTGACCTTGACCTCCGGAAACCAGTGTAATTCAATTGATTTTTGAAAGCCAAAAAGGGAGCTGGTGTTTACGTAATAAAAGTTTTGTTTACTGAAGTCCGAGTGCTTTTGGTGTTACATGTGTGGTGTAGAGGCCTGGGACGGTAAGTTGTGGACAAACTTCTCACACTAACACACCAAACCACTGACGAAATTATTGGCAAGTTTCGTTGAACTGAATCAGTTATGGATGTGCCAAGATTCGCCAGGTCGCCACTGGTAACACAGGAGGAAGTACTGGGATTTTTCTTAGCCGCCTACAAAAGGCGACTCGTTAACTCTACCGCCCACAGCAATTAACTCTACCGCCCACATCGGTTAACTCTACCGCCCACATCAGTTAACTCTACCGCCCACATCGGTTAACTCCACCGCCCACAACAGTTAACTCTACCGCCCACAACAGGAATAGTCAAGGAGATGAGGTAATTATGAAGTATTTACAAGTTAGAATACACAGTTTGAAAGTAAGTTGGTAAATTTACTCGTGATTCATCTATTCCTCTTTCGCTCTTACTCATTTATACTTCTAACTAATTTCCTGTCATTTACTCTCACCTTCTGTAAAGGATTTGGGTGAACTCATGTCGGAAGACCTTAACTTTAAAGAACACAACAAAATAGCCGTCACAACTGCAAGAAAAATGACAGGTTGGATAACGAGAACCTTTCACACAATAGATGCTATACCAATGATGATACTTTTCAAGATGCTAATGCTCTCTGGAGTGGAGTACTGCTGCACAATGACAGCCCCTTTCAAAGCTGGAAAATTGCTGACCTGGAGAGCGTGCAGAGATCCTCTACTGTTAGAATCCACTCAGTAAAACATCTAAACTACTGGGACCGACTAAAGAGCCTAAATCTGTATTGACTTGAGCGCAGGCGGGAGAGATACATAATAATTTACACGTGGAAAATAGTAGAGGGGCTGGTCCCAGACCTGCACACAGAAATAACATCACACGAGACCAGAAGGCATGGCAAGATGTGCAGAATACCCCCAATGAAGAGCAGAGGTGCAACAGGTACTGTGAGAGAGAACTCTATCAACATCAGAGGCCCGAGACTGTTCAACACGCTTCCACTACACATAAAGGGCATAACTGGCCGACCCCTCACAGTGTTCAAGAGAGAGAACTCGATAAGCACCTCCAAAGGATACCTGATCAACCAGGCTGTGATTCATACGTCAGGCTGCGAGCAGCCGCGTCCAACAGCATGGTTGACCAGTCTAGCAACCAGGAGGCCTGGTCGACGACCAGGCCGCGGGGACGCTAAGCCCCGGAAACACCTCAAGGTAACCTCAAGGTAAGGTACTCCCTCCAAATCCTTGGAAAGCAGCCACATATTTCCAATAACAGCTTTTAACACGCAAATTACAACATTTGCGCTTGAGAATGTCAAATATACTGTCATATATATTTATCAAAATCATTCGTTCAATAAATTGTTTGATAAATGTACTTCTTTCCGTAATTAACCTTAAATTTGGATTATGCTCAATTAAATTGTCACTTTATATCGTGAAAGCCGCTGTCGCCTGTGGTGTGCAATGTTGTTGATTTTGCGGTCTTAAATACATTACTTTTCTTTATATCATAATCCAGTTTTTGTCCTATTATTTTTGGGGTAAAATACTACACAAAAAATGTCGTGGTTATATCTTCCTCTGATATTTACACCTGATAATATAACATGATTTTTGTAATTGATTTAGTCAGATGTGTATGTTAATATAAGGAAACAGTCTGTGAGAAATCTGTTGCAGTACCCACAAGCACACTCATACTAACACACACACATGCATACATATATACATACATATATACATACATACATACATGCTGACCAAAGAGCCAGAGCTCAACTCCCGCGAGTACAACTAGGTGAGTACATACACAAATTAATAGGGTCCTCGCAGCCGAGTGGACAGCGCTCTGGAGTCGTAGTAATAAGGGCCCGGGTTCGATTCTCGGTCGAGGCAGAATCAAATGTGCAGAGTTTCTTTACCTGATGCGTCTGTTCATCTAGCAGTAAATAGGTACCCGGGAGTTAGACAGCTGCTACGAGCTTTATCCTCGGTATGTGTGTGAGAAAGAAATATATGGAATACATGAGGGTTAATCATGAATCAAAACATTAGACAACTGACGGTTAGAAAGGCAGGGGTCAAAGATCTAACAGCTTCACCTTGCAGGCACAAATTGTAAATACACACACACACACACACACACACACACACACACACACACACACACACACACACACACACACACACAGTCACCACAGAAAATATCACTTACAATTCCCAAGGCAGTAGTGGGCCAGGCCACACAACAGTTCTCATATTAAAGCCTAACCTACCCTTTACTTGCGACTGCCCAAAACACTCATCATCAACACAGATTCAATTTTCCCACGCATTTACTAATTTTAGCCCAATGAAAAAAATTCAACGACCGCAGGTGAGATCCGGCACCTCATTTGTCTCTCTCCCCGGAATACAAGCGCTGGATCGCATGCAAACCTCCGGCATTACGGTATTAACTTCAATGACCAACATTTTACAGTCCGAAATGAGAGAGGACGGAGCAGGCAACGCACAAAACATGGTCTTCAAACATGGAACTGTCCCTACAATAAGACTTTGGACTGAAATATGCTTTTACACGGAATATGAATGGGTTTAATACCTTGCTTTAGAGGCGAAGAAAGACAGGGATGGGGGGAGGGGTGCGACCCAAGAAGGAAGATAGGAGGGGGTACAAGAAATTGAGAGGGCGACAGAATAGGGAAGAGGGGGAAGAAGGAGGTTTAGAAGGGAAGAAGCAGGGATGGGGAAAAAGAAATGACGGGAAAGAGGTAAGAATACATAGATTGTGGGAAAGTCAGTGGCAGGAATAAGAAGGGGGAGTTATGAAACGAAGATGGAGAAGGCAAGTTATTGAAGGGAAGAACTGTAAATAGGTAAGAGGCATAGCAAGAAGTAAAACTCACTCAGGAATGACAAAGATATACAAACTACAGCTCTCTATGAACTAGATATGAACTATATGAGAAAATCAACTGCAGCAATGCGAGGATTCGAACCCTCAACTTTGGGTACTATCAAGCCACGCACTTTACCTCTGGACCACGACATGGCATAACTCCCTCATTGTTTCTCAATGATCTATCTCGTTAGTATGATTTCCATCTGTATGGACTATATATTTTGTCTTTATCATCCATTTTTATACAAAAAAATACTGTGTACACAATGTAGACAGACTGAGGCGAAGATAGGCACACCCTGATTTCCCAGTTGTCCAGAAGTCAGGTATAAACAAGGATTTTCCCCTTGGTCGTTTCCCCTCACGTTACAAATCACTTCTGGGACTGGAATAACCGATTTTAACATCACAATAAACACGCAAACTTAGGTAACGATTGTGAGTTTCATCATTGTTTATCCATTTCATAGTGAACGTGGTTGTTGGTGCGTCGCAAAAGCACACAAACGGGTTCCAATGGCATCAGGGCGATCGTTGGAGATATTGCCAGTGCTCCATACAGCAACTCTCTACAAGCCAAAGCTTGTACGATATATCATAAAAAGGAGGCCCCTCCTCTCTCTGTGTCTCTCTCTCTCCTTCTCGGCTCCAAAAAGCCTTTTCATCTATACAATATACATGGCCCAGAAATGTGCACAATTCACAGTGTGTGTGTATTCACCTAGTTGTGCTTGAAGGGGTTGAGCTTTGGCTCTTTGGTCCCACCTCTCAACAGTCAATCAATAGGTGAAATAAAATATGTGTGTGTGTGTGTGTGTGTGTGTGTGTGTGTGTGTGTGTGTGTGTGTGTGTGTGTGTGTGTGTGTGTGTGTGTGTGTGTGTGTGTGTGTGTGTGCGCGCTTGAATGTGTTTGTTTCTAAATAAATTAACCTACTGAAACTCTTAAGAATAAAATTACTCTAACCACAATTACTGAAAGCTTGAAGATCGCTCAAGAAAACCAGTAACATGAAAAACAGCTAAAACAAGTCATGACTGTCATAAAACAATGATAGCTTCACTTATAGTTCCACAACATTTAAACAAATGTCCTTCCTAAACGAAACACTAAACGTCGGATACTCAGCAACTTCCACACACTAAGAAACATTGCCTTGATATCCCCGTATGTTGTAAAGCAACACTATCAAAGTCAAATTAATGTAGAATACGAAGAGACACTGAGGATGTTTTTGCTATCAGAAGAGAATTACTCCCATTTATCCACCCAACACTTGAACTGGACAGTTGAGCGACGGTCTTGCTTCATGCATGTCATCGTTCAATCCCCGACCGTCCAAGTAGTTGGGAACCATTCCTTCCCCCATCGTCCCATCCCAAATCCTTATCCTAATCCCTTCCAAGTGCGATATAGTCGTAATGGTTTGGCGCTTCCCCCCCCTGATAGTACCCTTCTCTTTCACATTTATCCCTTAATATGCACTATTTATCTATGGTCTTCATTCACTTTATAAAAAATTCTTACTTATAATCAGTCTCTAGAATATTTACCCGTAATTGATATTTATAATTATTACCTATAATCAACATTTACAATAGTTCCCATAACTGTCTACACTCTATAATAAAAGACGGCAGGCGCATGACGGGAAGGACTAAATTAAGGGCAAAATGGACGCTGTGGACAGCAGCGCACAAATTAGGGTACTTTGGTTTGATTTAAGTGAGCAAGAAAGACTTAACCTGTCCTCACGCTTTGTGCTCTGAATCACTACTACATTATTCAAGCAACTGAAAATCGTCAATTATCATTTCAATGTCATTTTAATTATATTTTTACATAATTATTTCACATGAGATGAGATAAAGGGGAAAACAATTTGAGAAATAACATCAATAATCTTTTGGAATCTAGTTCAGGTAACTAACTTAAAGTTCTGATTATATGTACAAATCATATTTACTCTTCCGTCTAGTGTAGTACCACTGGGCTTAAAAAGGGCTTGAAAAAACCCTGGCTGCATATCTTACGGAGAAACAAACACTTGAGAATTAATGTTTTAACTTCCGTTTTCGTATTTCCGAATGATTACGTGAACAATAAAAATATTAATCTACTAAATAAAGAGAATATGAGGAGAAGGCACTAAGCCAGTATCACTATGAAGGACATGGAAGGGATATGAGGACAAGAAAATTAAGTTTCTTCATTTATTATGCACACCCATACCCATCCCGTGGGCGTAGGTGGAATGAGTTACAGAAGACTATAATGGGTTCAGGTACTGAACCCAACATTTCATTTACCTAAGCAAGTAACAATTTTGTAAAGACAGTTTACACAATTTTCTTTTTCTTTAACAGAAACACATGTACATATATCAATAGTCTTTTTAGGAGCTGGGATTTCAGGACGCACCGATGGAAAGGTACCAACATAGCCAAATGAGCCTTCAACATAGCTAAATGAGCCTTCAGCATAAGTGAACATTCAACATAGGTAAGTGAGCCTCCAACATGAACAGACAAAAATGTTGCTCACTGTCAAAAACACACTAAAATATCTCATCACAGATCATATACATTTTGATATATCCAAATACACCAAAAAAAGACCTCGGTGTACCACAACGATTTAAATACTAGAGGAAAACCCCCATTTACGGACAAAACGCACAAAACCCCCAAAAAAGAAAAGCCAGCTTATGCAAGTCAAGGAAAACGACCATTACATAATATTAAGAGGAAAAAGAGGCACCTCCCAGCGCCGGAGAGTCGTAAAGTACCGCACTAATCTGCCTGGACTGGACCCCGCGGCCTCCAACCAGCAAGAGGAAGGCTATTTAGGCAAATATATTCATGCAATAGTTTTGATAACAGCTCTGGCGAAGATAACTGTTATCGCGGGCGACAATTAAATGAAGGAGAGAAGGTAATTATAAGTCTTTACGATGGCATGTAGTTTGGAGGGCACCTTACGGCATCAGCTTGTGACCTGAGCCGGACTCTTGCTGTCGTGGGAGGATTGTTTGCCAGTTTACTGGTGGGTGTTCACAGACGAATGGTTAAGGTTCCGGAGGTTGTATTAGGATTGAGGTGCTCCACCTGGGCATAGCCGAGGTCCTGGAGGCTAGGGGGAGGTGCTCCACCTCGTGTGACTTCACTACGAGCACACCATAGCCCGTGCTACTTGGAACTTTTTGTTCCAAGTAGCGAATCTTAAACAACAACAACATCGTGTGACTCATGAGAGAGGAATGAACCGCTACACGTAATTACTTTGCAAAATCATCGCTCACTCCCCCTACTTAATATAAAAATGTATTTACCAAGTGCAAAAAGAAACGCAAAGTTCATGCACAGATGTGAGCAAATTTTAAACATCTGCGTGACAATGATTTGATCACAGTCAAAACATCTGTGTGACAATGATTTGATCACAGTCAAAACATCTGCGTGACAAATATGTGATAAAATGTTAAATATTTACAAGACAAAGACTCAAGAGATCATCAAGCCTTAATTAAAATTCTCCAGGTGTTCAGCTGGACCACACAGACTCAGTTCCAGCCACAGTTATTTCACACAGTTTATTTCAGTTATAACACACTAACTCTAGTATGATTTTTCATAACGCCACAGTTATAGTTATAAAGTTATAACGCCACACTAACACTAGTATGATTTTTCTCCATACAACACTGTAAATGTATATTAATACACTTTTGAATTCCATAAAATATCTGATTAAATGGTGAATAATTTTTGTATCGCGTCCCTTCAAGTTCTTTTCGACCTGAGCATGAGTGTGCAGATATTGTAATGAGTATAGGTCAAATATTTACCTTATCCGTTCGCTTCCTCTCTCCCATTGCCTCATTTGCATGTCTGCATTTTACATACAATACCTTAAAAAATTATACATTAATCGAATTAACACTAGAAATCGTGGACTTGTCAAGTCATTTCGCGGAATTGATCAAAATCCCATTAAGTTTATATGCATATTCAATGAAGTGGAAGTCAAACTGTCAAATTCTTCTAATTTGTCGGCAGAATTGAATTCACAAGTCACGATTTTGCAAATGCTGTTTGTATGCTGTTTTCATTAAGGTCTATTGAACGTTGAGTTCTGAAAAGACTTCTTTTTTAAGAGGGAACTGTCGCTTGCTTGGCTCACATGGTGCATCTTAACTCTGAAATAACTGTGAAATGATTGTAGCTTCAATATTTAATGTTGACCAGACCACACACTAGAAGTTGAAGGGACGACGACGTTTCGGCTCGTCCTGGACCATTCTCAAGTCGATTGTGAATGTCGATCACAATCGACTTGAGAATGGTCCAGGACGGGCCGAAACGTCGTCGTCCCTTCAACTTCTAGTGTGTGGTCTGGTCAACATACTTCAGCCACGTTATTGTGACTCATCGCCTTCAATATATAATCATTGTAACTTTACCTAGATAATTACATCATTGTCTACAATGACAGGATAAGATAAATTATTAACCAATGGGTAACCAAGGATTGAATGACGATACGTCAGAATAATCGTGGATTATGCAGCGCCGGCATAAAGATCAGACCTCGTCAAATACAATGTGAAGTTGGAGAAAGTCGATAAGCATGCAACCAGACTACTCCAAGTACTGTTGAGTATGAGTTACGAGGAAAGATTAGTGCAACTAAATCTCAAGCCACAATCACAGGATTGTTTGGGGAGACATGATTACCACGTACAAAATTCTCAGATGAATTGGACAAAGATTATTTGGATCGGCGGTACACTAAAATGGGAACACAAGCGACATGTGTTATAAAATAAAATAAAATAATAGATGAATTCTGCCTCCACCAGAAATGGTGAAGGTAGACTGACTTCACACAGTTTTAAATATAAATATATATTAAATATATTTATATATGTTTATATATAATATTCTTGGAAAAATGATCACCAGTTGATTGAAAGTTGAGAGGAGAGACTAAGGAGCCGAAGCTCAACCCTTTCAAGAACAATTTAGGCCAATTAGGTAAATACAAACACACATACACACACGCAACCCAATTCAAGACAACACACTCCAACATAATACAACCCACTACAGCACAATACAACCCACTAAAGAACAACACAGTACAGCACAATACAACACACTACAGCACAACGCAAATATTATTTACACACTTGCCGGCATAAATTCCGCCGTGAGATGAGTGCCTGTGGACATACCTCAACAAAATGTTAAGTACATTAGTGTGTCGTGTTAAATCTCCATTAGGTGTGGTTTATCTGCCACTCCTAAGAACCCGTTATAAAGCAGAGCCCAACACCCAGCCTGCCTCGGCACCCCCTGTGTCGCCCGTTTTGTGGCGGCTGATGGTGGTAGATGGTGGTGATGGTGTGTGTGGTGGTGTTGGTGGGTTGTGGTGGTGGTGTGGTAATACTGGTGATGCTTAGCTAATAGTATTTACCTATCAGTGGTTATGGGAAAGTGAGGGTTAGCGTCTTATTCCTCGCCAAATAGTCTTCCTGTACATTTTTGCGTTGTTATTTAACTATTCTGCCCTTCGGGTCCCACTTTGAATCTTGACTTAAAGTTGTGGATTGAGGCGGCTTCAACAACTTCTTCTTTCAATGCATTCCACTTGTTGACTACCCCTATTGGGTATAGTCAACAAGTGGAATTTCCTCACATTTGTTCGACGCATTTGCGTTTTTAGATTTCACTTATGTCCTCTCGTCTGACTTTAAAGAGGATTCCTTGTACACCCTGTTTATTTCCCTGAGTATCGTGTATGTTGTGATTATGTTCCTTGTGTTTCTCATCCCTCCAGGGTTGTGAGATTTAGTAAATTAACCTATTACCGAATCTTAAACCTCTTAGTTCTGACAATAGTCCTGTTGGTGACCTCTAGTGCATGTGTTGGTGGTTGTGTTCATTGTTTGTGGTGGTGGTGGTGATTGTGGTGATGGTGGTGGCGATTGTGGTGATGGTGGTGGTGGTGATGATTGTGTTGGTGGTGGTAATGAGGGTACTTGTACTGATGGTGATATAGTGTTAGTTCTTTTCACGACTTTGCATGATATTTGGTAATTGGTGCAGACCCTAATACGTATGTGGCTGGTGGTACTTAAGGAGTTTTCTAAAATATCTGGTGACCCTAAACGCGTCTGCACTGGTGACGGCTCTCACGATGATTTGATGGTTGTGGTGCTTGGGTCATGGAACTGCTCCCGTTGTGCATAACGACGGTGGCAGTAGTTGGAGTAATGTCGTAAAATAGCCGTCATATCGTTTCCAGAACTCTTAGCTTCTGGTATCTGCACTCTTACCCCCTAAAGCTTTAGCACAACCCACCAGCACACGGTAAGCTGCATCATACATAACAGTTACCATAATACAGGCCCTCGCCAATCATCAGTTTTCCACGATAGCTCGTTTCTTATAAGTAAATAATAACTGTGAATCTAAATAATAAGTAAATAAGTAATATTTAGTAAATATGTAAAAATATATATAAAATGCATATAAAAATAAATTAGCAAATATGATAAATAAGTAAATAAGATAAGTAAATATTGAATGTGTTGGGGGCCGGTTGTACACATACATACACACACACAAATGTTAACAAATGGAATACATTAGGCAGTGATGTGGTGGAGGCTGACTCCATAAACAGTTTCAAATGTAGATATGATGGAGCCCAGTAGGCTCAGAAACCTGTACATCAGTTGACTGATAGATGAGAGGAGGGACCAATGAGCCAGAGCTCAACCCCTGCAAGCACAACTAGGTGAGTACACACAGCCACAAACATTTACTTATGTATCCCTTTCTATATACCTCCCTCGTCTTCCCTCCCCAGTACCCCTTTATCCCACTAACCATCACTACTCCCACACTGCCTTCAAGTCTAGCGTTCTCCTCCCACCCGTTTACAGGTGATAGGAGATAGGAGATATAATAGATAGGAGCTGCCTCGTATGAGCCAATAGGCCTTCTGCAGTTGCCTTTGTTCTTATGTTTCTTACCTCGTATGTCAGTACCCCCAACCCCAAACTGGCAGCTGCAGCAGAGCAAGCAAGGATATTCCCAGTAGGTTACTTTATATTATTAGGGAATTGCTGTCACAAGGAGATGGCTTCTTCATGAGCAACTTTAATATTGTTGAAGTCAGACCATTTGTTACTGTACACGAACTGTGTCAACCCATCCTCCTGTTTAGATAGTACTTTTTGTGACTATGTGGGCGATCGTACATACATAGACCCAATGGACAATTAGATAGTACAATTTGGTACTATTCGTTTTATAGAATCCGAAAAAATAAAGCTAAAAACCAAACTTAAATACTTCTAGGGCTAGTATAGCACATATTTGTATTATATAATGCCTCAGTTAGTGTGTATTAAACCTAGGAAGGTTAGGCTAGGTTAAGTTTTCTTTGCAACATCAGTACAAAAACTTTTCCGGTTGTGCAAATTCAATAGTACCGATTTCTACTTTCTAATTGCCCTTTACGTCAATGTATGTACAATAGTCCTCATCGTTACTATAAGTACTACCTAAACAGGAAGATGGGCTGACTGTGTGTTCAGAGCGAACCAAACAAGCCCTCACTCACTGTTTAATGTCTAATGCATATACTTTGCAGATTTCCATAATTTCCTGTAATATTTTTTAACTTATGCTATCTTTCATAAAATGTACATTATAAACGTAGTAGTAGTAGTAGGCATCCTTCAGTCTCGGGAGACAATGGAGTTGCGCCCTGGTTGTCAATCGTCCAGGGCGCAAAGCCTGGGTAGGTAGATTTGGAGAAGAAGCTGTTACCCATGCAGCAGGTCCCCTCCCCCCTCTGCTGCATGTTAAACGTATTATAAACGTATATATACGTATAAATAAACAACCATTTATGAGTAAGTTTTTCGAATCTGCTTGAGAGAGAATTAAATATATTAGTCTCGTAACAAAGAAAATCTATATTTTAAGTTTCGATTTTAACGGGAAACAAAATTTGTCAATAATTCAATTGGGCGTTTGATACACATAACGTTAAAACCTGAACAACAGGGGAACGTTAAGTAGTTATCACACCGGACACTCGAACCATTTCGCCATTGAGCAGAAGAATATGTGAATGACAAACAGGCAAGCAGGATCTTACTAGGAACCTGTACCCGCACTCTTCCGCCCAGCGGGGAGGACTCATATAAATTAAACATTTTATCGGCCCTGAGCCACTACTGGTCTGGGATCACATGTTCCTCTCGTCTGTATATAACCATCTGGTCAGTACAAGTCGATTTCTAAAAGGCCGTCGTGTGTTCGTAAATTTATGAAGAGCTTAGAAAATGATAGAATGAGGCAGGATGTCCGATCGTCGAGGATATCAATGACACAGCTGACATTGATGAACCTAGATGTGGTGTCACAGCATGTCTATTGACGTCTCAACATGTTCACTCCAATATCTCAGCATGTTCACCGGTTCACCTCTGGAGTGTCTGAAAAACGTTCACCTTTGTTGCAGGCGAGGAGTCACAATAACGTGGCTACAGTAAGTTGACCAGACCACACACTAGAAGGTGAAGGGACGACGATGTTTCGGTCCGTCCTGGACCATTCTCAAGTCGATTGTGTTCACTTTTGTTCTCTGAACTGGTGATTATCGTTGACCTGAACGTGTTTATACTGTAGGTAAACAACTCTCAACGCGTCAACTGTGACTTATTTTATGACCTCTCATTTGACTAAGTTTAACAGAGGTCTCATTTGACTAATTTTTACTGTCTCTCATTTAGGAGAATCTTTACTGTATCTCATTTAAATAATTTTCATTGAATCTCGTTTGCAATTGTTGTCCCCGTTGAACAGTACACTGGGGTAGTAGCCATCACTGGCGGTGTCTTCCTCTCGGTCTGTGTTATTTGTCAATTTAAGGTGTTATTCGTTAATGTGAAACGCAGTTCGTTAATTTCAGATGATCTCCGTTAGTATGAGATGCCGTTCGTTAATTTTTTATTCTGCTCGCTAATTTGTGATGAAGCTCGTTAATTTTAGATGCAATTCGTTAATTTTAGATGGAATTCGTTAGTTTTAGAAACTGTTCATTATTTTGCGTGGTAATTCATTAATCTGAGATGCAGTTTTTTACATAGAGATGCTATTAGCTTACCTGTGGTGTAATTCGTTAATTAGAAGTTATATTCGTTAATAGTATATGCTACTCGTTAATTTTAGATGATGTTCGTTAATCTGAGATGCTGTTCGTTAAGTTCATGTAATTTTCGCTAATTATTTTCATCCTTATTTCCTCATTTGTGCATTTGTCTTTATTATGCATATAATATTAAAACTGGAAATTAATATGCTTATAACTACATTTATGAGGTAGCTAAGAAATAATTATTTCTGTGGTGCGTCTTGTTCTTTTTACTGACAATGATGAGATTAGAGCACCAGAGCTACAGACTGTCTGTGTCTTGTGGGGTCATAACACAGCTGGCTACAGCTTCATCCTGCACCTGTTATCATTGTAACTGTACCTGTCATCATTGTAACTGTCTGCCATCATTATAACTGTGCCTGTCATCATTGTAACTGTACATGTCATCATTATGACTTAACATTAATTCAAGTTTATTCTTAAAGACAAGACTAATAAATTCATTTAATGGATGAGTTTCTAAGGTGAGGGTTCAGAGAAGCTGATGTTAGACAACAGCTCTTATCTTCAAGCTCCATCCCGAACATCTGCATCATTCCTTATGAACCCTTGACTTTGTTAAAATAGATAATACTCAAGGAGTTCCCCAAACCCGCAATAGGGAGTCAAAAGTCCACGCGACGTCTTTATGTAATTAGGCAACACATTCAAAAGATTTTCAAATGTCGTAAATTTGCCATTTCTCTCTTTCATCTTTCCCCTTTTCTTTCCTAAAGAAAAGAAAAATATCGTGGCACAAAAATACCCACGTTACTGCGAGTTGTCTCTGATCTTGCCTTCAGTCGGCGCTTCCAATAAAAATTGTGAGGGTCCGACTACAAAGGGACTTTACATGACGATTAAGGCGATCAAGGGACTCGCCCGCAATAAAAACCGTACTTGAAACAACCTTTAAGTCATTACAAGCGATTTTTTTGTCGAGCTGAACAAAATATTCACACACACACACACATACACAAGCTCAACCCCCGCAAACACAACTAGGTGAATACACAGGGGGAGGGGGGGCGCCAGTGGCTGTGTGGATAGCACGCTAGACACGTAATCCTGTGGCCCCGGGTTCGATTCCCGGCGCCGGCGAGAAACAATGGGCAGAGTTTCTTTCACCCTGATGCTCTTGTTACCTACCAGTATATAGGTGCCTGGAGTTAGACAGCTGTTACGGGCTGCTTCCTGTGTGTGTGTGTGTGTGTGTGTGTGTGTGTGTGTGTGTGTGTGTGTGTGTGTGTGTGTGTGTGTGTGTGTGAGTGAAAAAAATAGTAGTAACAGTTGATTGAAAGTTGAGAGGCGGGCCAAAAGAGCAGAGCTCAACCTCCGCAAGCACAACTAGGCGAATACACACATACACACACACACACACATCTCTATCAATTTCGATAGAGATATAATGATATCTCTATTATTTCAAATGTAGATATGATAGAGCCCAGTAGGCTCAGGAATATGTACACCAGTTGATTGACGGTTGAGAGGCGGGGCCAAAGAGCCAGAGCTTAACCCCCGCAAGCACAACTAGGTGAGTACACACACACGCACGCTGAAGTGACCATTGAAGGAGCGGAAGTGTTAGGGGCTGAGTAACTGGGCAATTCCCTAGTAGGAGACAGAAGGAGGATGGAAGATGGCGAGGAGTTAGGGTAAGAGAGAAGGATGGAAGCGAGGAAGAAAGGGATGAAGGTGAGGAGGGAGAGGAGAAGGAAGGATGGAGGCAAGTTGGCTTCATGAAAGAATAATTTCATTAACTCATCTCCCCACAAATTAAACTGGATTTACTCAACCTATCTTGAATTGTAAAGAAATATCACTTTCCAAGGAGACAAAGGTGGCCTTTAATTCCCGGTGAAAGTGGTCTTATTTGAAAACGGAGGGAGGGAAAAAATAGAAAATGGAAGATAAACAAGGGGAGAGAGGGAGGGAGGGATAAAGAGGGGGAACAAGGGGAGGCAGAGGAAAAGGAGAAAATGGGAAGGAGAGGAGATAAGAAGAGGGACAAGGGATTATATATGAGACGGGGAGGAGGGAACATGGCTCTCAAACGATAATGTCACTTTTAAAAGGTCTTTGTATGCCCAGGTTGGGCTATCGTGGATCAGGGCTCCTGCTACTCTTGCTGGCCTGTACCGTAGAGCCCGTACCCTAGGGTATGGGCCCATACTAGGCGGGTCCTATTTAAATTCAACCCTCTCACCATATACCTGTCTAATGTGTTCTTGAAGCCTGTTCAACTGTGTCAGTTCTTCCATCTGCAGCCCATTCCACTCATCCACAAAACTTTTCCAAGCTAGATATTACTCCTAAAATGACACGTCTTTAGCTCGCATTCATTGTTTCGAGTTTTGACCTGTTCCGACAGTTTCAGAACTCTGTGTATATACCCCCTGTTATGTCCTGAAGCCATTAGAAAACCTCAATAATATCACCCCCCATCGTCCTGTTTTTGTTTAGCGAATGCAGAATGAGACACTTCAATCTCTTTGCGAAAAAAATGTCCCCAATACCAGGTATCACCCTTGTGATCCTTCACTGTTTTGTTCTCAGGTCTATGTCCGTTCTGTATTACAAAGACCAGAACTAAACATCGTAGTCCGTAAAAACCTCTTACCCAACAAGGATAGGCTCTTAACATCGATTCTGGCTAGTGCACTCAGAATGACATGTTTACGTGTCAAAGTCTGGGTGAGAATGATGGAAATGTAATGCTTCGCAAATCCTCTAATACCATGTGGGAAACGGTCTAAACTGTCCTCTCTTGAATTTTGCAAAGGGAACTACTTTGGGAAATTAGGCGGCAGGTACTCTGCTGGCTATGCTTAGGAAAGGGAATAATGAGACTGTTGGTCCCATGAATTAGGAAGCTCCCCACTTATACAATTCAAGCAGAGGATTTCGTGGTATTAAAGGAAGCAAACGCAATATATCGCGAATGAATCCTTCCTGCCCAGAAGATACTCTACCTTCTGATTTTATTTCAAATACAGTTGAAAGCATGTTGCAGTCATCATTCTTTCGGAGCATAAGTCAATAGCCTTTCTGTGGCGCCATATCTTGTATCTAGTTTGTTCTGTGCCTTGAGTAAACTCAGGTAAAAAATGCATTTAAATTGTAAATGCAGAGTAAACATTATGTCTTTTTATGTAGATTTTCGGGACAAGAGAAAGACCATTTACGGCTTCCGTGTGCCCGCGGGACCTCAGAACAACCCCCCGCCTGCTGTCATTTGTAAAGATGAAGCAAGATTATAACCCTGCCCGAGAAGTTGCCGATGCCCGCGATAGAAGGAGCGATAGTGACTTCGCGGCGATGGCAGCGATAGACGATAGCGATAAAAGTGAAGCACAGGAGAGAAGCTGTTAAATAGGTCCGTGATTTAGTGGTGGTCGGGATGAGATTTACGCGATAAAGGGAGCCAGTTTGGGCTTTATGGTCACAGCTTTGGGCCCCGCTGCCCGTTTGCGCAGATGTCGCTTTGATAAAAATTTGGGTTCATACAGGAAAAAGATTTTACGAGCCCATGTCCAGGTACTATTAATTATTGGGCTCAGTCAGGAGGGACAGGACCAGGAAGAGTACTCGTGGCGACATATACAGCGGCAATAAAACTGTATGGATGGGACGGTCTATACTGAAGGACTGTGGTTACATATGGAATGGTCTTATAGGGCTTTCCGCGGTGCTTAAAGGTTCTTTTCATTGGATAATCACTACAAAGTACCAGGTATATTATTCACTCACAGAGAGAGAGAGAGAGAGAGAGAGAGAGAGAGAGAGAGAGAGAGAGAGAGAGAGAGAGAGAGAGAGAGAGAGAGAGAGAGAGAGAGAGAGAGAGAGAGAGAGAGAGAAAGAGAGAGAGAAAGAGAGAGAGAAAGAGAGAGAGAGAAAGAAATGGAATTAGAAGTGCGAAAGAGCCACAAGTAATTAGATCAAACTGAAAGGACTCGGGGTAGAGATCACAACAGCTAATGTAATAGTTACAGACGTAGTTACAACAAGAAACAAGATGGTCAGAAGCCGATACATTAGATAACCTTACGAAAAAATATAGAGGCGTAATAGCTGGTCCTCTACACTACAAACACATTTAGACGAGTAAATAAACACACACGCGCGTGTGTGTTTGTGAGCGTGAAGACTATGTCAAATAACTGGAAGGAAATATATGTCATGCCATTATACAAGAAGTGGAACAAACAGGAAACAATCAAATGCAGAAAATGTCCTTAATAATATACCACATAAAGCACTAGACATAATAGCATAAAAGAAAAATAACGGAACCTCTTGAACCTTAATAATTAAGCATCAATGAGGGTTCAGAGAAGGGAAGATATGCATAACAAACCTATTAGATAAAAAAAAATCCTGTATTATACGAAAAGCTGGGAGTCAGATTGTCAGAGAGCATTTAACGCTACCCCAAATCAAGAACCACTTGAGCCTGATCAAGATAAAAAAAATCACGCAGGAGAAATTGGCAAAGTCTTAAATAGGGTCATTAACTATCTAACCAATTTTGAAAAATCTTTGCATGGCGAATGTCAGTAATGGAGCCCTACTAGAATCATTGCTAGGACTCATGATTTTCCTGGTGTACATAAAAGGCAAAATTGCTAAAGCAAATCTCTGGACGACACAAAGTTGATGAGAAGCACCAGGACGAGCAAGGACAGAATGATGTTACAAGATAACGTATAGAAGATGCTGACGGTATCTTGAGATTGAAATTGAAATTGAAATTGAAATAAGTTTATTGAGGTAAAATACACACAAAGGGATGAGGTAGCTCAAGCTATTCTCACCCCATTCAGTACAACGTGTTAATATATACATAGACACACATCACAAATAAACACATTACCAAACATTCTGAGAGATAAACATATACATTTCCTCCTTCACAAGTAGTATGTTAAATCTTGAGATGATTTCGGGGCTTAGCGTCCCCGCGGCCCGGTCCTCGACCAGGCCTCCTTTTTGTTACACATCCCCAGGATGCATCCCGTAGCAGCTGTCTAACTACCAGGTACCTTTTTACTGCTAGGTGAACAGGTGAATCAGCATGAAAGAAACTCTGCCCATATGTTTCCGTCACCGCCGGGAATCGAACCCGGAACCTTTGGACTCCGAATCCCGAGCTCTGACCACTCACCCGTCAGGCCACCGTTACCTTGTGGTTACCTTGAGGTGCTTCCGGGGCTTAGTGTCCCCGCGGCCCGGTCGTCGGCCAGGCCTCCTGGTTGCTGGACTGATCAACCAGGCTGTTAGACGCGGCTGCTCGCAGCCTGACGTATGAGTCACAGCCTGGTTGATCAGGTATCACTAGGCTCCGTAGCTAGGCTCCTAGCACAACAGAGGTAATTAACGCCTCACCCAACTTCAAGTTCCTTCGAGGAGTGCGAGACCAAACTGCCTCAGCCAACGGGAACACTGGGAGATTTAGCCCGAAGCTCTGGATAACGCCAACCAGTTAGGAGAAATGGAGTTAACGGAGAGCCGACCAGAGTTTCAAAGAGACAGTTGAAACAGCGTCTCGACACCTTCTCAACGACTTCACATGCTTGGAGCAAGATTTCACATAAGACTTGAACAAGATCATTCAGTTTACTTGATGATTTGTTTGCTAATGAGGGTAATGGGGTAATATGATGCTAACTTTGTGTGTATTTAAGCTAATTATTGTCGTTATTCTCTGACTTGAAACTGAGGCATTAAGGCGGATAGGATAATCAGGGGTATCTATTAGACTGACAAAGTACAAAACGGAAGAGCAAATAGAAGAAACAAATTATGCAAATAACCTGAAATTTAAAAATATAAGTGGAAGGGGAATAGTGTATTAATATTTTAAATTACTACCAAGTTTAAATTTTGGTGAGCGGTAACAAGAACTAAGAGGATGAGTATCATTTACAAACTTAGTTTCCAGCATTAAAATATTATAAAGAATATGATTACAAGAGAATAAAAGGGCAGTTGATAATATTTTGAAATTATAATCTATGATTCCCGATTTTGTTCCAATCGAAGACCTGCAATTAAAGAAATTGGGATTTTAGTTTGAAAAATCGAGAGAAGCGGTGTGAAGCTCTCTAAAGGCAGTGAAATATTGCTCTTCCTTCCTGGAACCAGGAAAATGAATCAGGTAGTAAGGTTTTGGGACTTAGATTCAGATGATGAAAGTGAGAGAAGCTGAAGGAGGTGAGAGAGAGAGAGAAACAAAAAAAGAGACAGAGACAGAGAGAGAGATACAGACAGAAAAAGACAGAGGGGCTCAACTGTTGCCTCTTACCTCTGATACCTGGAACATGGGGAAAGAAACTCGGAAGGATGTAACTGTGAAGCTAATATTTTTCATGCTCTTGGTTAAAAATACCACGGCTTCCTTTTTTCAGTTGATATTATTGCTTTTGCTGGAACTCGCCGTCAGTTCCCTGGGATAGCAGGCTGGGGGATCTGGTTAGTTGTTCCAAGAATCGTGTCAAGCCCAGGCTAATATTGTCTCGCTGCTGCTATCACATACAAAACGGGACTTGGAATGTGTGCATTGGTAAAAGGGGTTTGAAACTGTAAGCGTAGTTGAATTAGGTGAATAGTGGGACTGGAGTTAAACTGACTAGGTAGGTTGGCTAGCATCTCGCAAAATCTCATATAATTTTCCGTATATCATCACTTATATATCTCAACCAATCAAGAGAGTGACTGCATGCCAACATTAAATTGTGATTTTCAGATTAAGATCCTAATCCAATAATGTCTGTTCTTACAAGAACAGATGCTTTGGAGTTAAGAATACAGAGAATGTGATCAGCACTGAAAGATGCACTAAGGAAGGATGAAATACTGTCAAAGACGAGAAAAGGAAAAATGCGACTGTGTGAGTGATAAGGCAGAGAGAGAGAGAGAGAGAGAGAGAGAGAGAGAGAGAGAGAGAGAGAGAGAGAGAGAGAGAGAGAGAGAGAGAGAGAGAGAGAGAGAGAGAGGAGAGAGGAGAGAGGAGAGAGGAGAGAGGAGAGAGGGAGAGAGGGAGAGAGGGAGAGAGAGAGAGAGAGAGAGAGAGAGAGAGAGAGAGAGAGAGAGAGAGAGAGAGAGAGAGAGAGAGAGAGAGAGAGAGAGAGAGAGAGAGAGAGAGAGAGACAGAGACAGAGGGGGGAGGAATTAGATGGAGACGGAAAGGGGGATGAGAGGAAGGAATAGTTAGAAAGAAAATGAAGAATGTTGGCAAAGTGAAACGAACAGTGAATGAGAAAGTGAGATGGAGAAATAGAGAGAAGGTGAGAGGGATTGAGAGTGTGAATGAGGGTGCAAGGGTGGCAGATTGAGAGAGAGATATAGTGCACGAGAGTAAAGCGGAGAAAGTGATAGAGAAAGAGATGAGAATTCTCCTGGATGTGTGTGGCAATGCTGCAATAAGCTGTCAAGGAAGAGCTTAAGGGATCCTTCATTCACAGACACCATCACCCCTTCTTATCCCCCTCTTCCCGCTTCTACCCGCGTGCACGCGCGTGCGCACACACACATAACTCAGCATCAATGCTTAGAAAGAGAACCGAAGTCTGGTACAGAGCAATCAATCATTTTGTCCCTGTTATGTCACCTCGAAGGGAGCTTTGTGTAGGTCGCGTTTGCTGCTGAGATTAAACATCGATCACCAGACGCAACAGACGAGGACCCGACCACCACCAGACGTCGCTGAGAAGGACCCGACCACCACCAGACTCAGCAGACGAGGACCCGACCACCACCAGACGCAACAGACGAGGACCCGACCACCACCAGACGTCGCTGAGAAGGACCCGACCACCACCAGACGCATCAGACGAGGACCCGACCACCACCAGACGCAGCAGAGAAGGACCCGACCACCACCAGACGAGGACCCGAAGAACACCAAACGCATACGAGTGGCAGAGACGTCAAAAAGATCCCTCCTGTCCGGAGCAGTTCTGATGACAGCGAACAGCCGCTGGTGCAACTTAATAAGTAAAGCAGCAATAAAACCGGCAGCGTTAAGGTTCCTTGCGTATATCCCCGTCAGTAAAAGCTACAAAATTCTTTACGAGGCTCGAGCCTGCCATCAGCCAGGAATACGACGGGCGCTTTAGACGGCGTCTCCCAAAGATCCCATCTTCGCCTACTATAAAACACTAGCCGCGTGCAGGCCGACCCGTCTTCATCTTCGGTACATACGGGCAGTACCAGGGCAGTACCAGGCCAGGGGAGGGCAGTACCAGGCCAGGGGAGGGCAGTACCTGGTCAGGGGAGAGCAGTACCTGGCCAAGGGAGGGCAGCACTAGGGGACCAGGGGAGTGCTGCACTAGGGAGACTAGGGGAGGGCAGCAATAGGGGGACCAGGGAAGTACTAGGGCCAGGGGATGGGCAGGAATTATATATAAAAGAAACAAAAAAAATCGCAAACATATAAGAAAATATAAAGTGAAAATAGAGTGAAATATACTATAAAACGACTATCACTAAATACATTTCTCACCTTCATGAATTTTAAAAATTATGTCAATAATTTTAAATCAACATAACTTCGTTGATTAACTTAATATTCGCCGTGTGGATTTCATATTCTGAAATAACCTATTTAGGCAATAATAATAATCAGATAATACTAATAATAATAATAATAATAATAATACATAGAGAAATAACAATGGCTTGACATGTCTACGACAATATCATTGAAGCAAGATGGGGGATCGAACAAACGTCCTTTGTACTCCCAGTCGCGTCTGGGAGTACACAGAACACTGGTTCGAATCCCCTCTTGCTCCATTGATTTTCTCAATAATAATAATATCGGCAAATAATGACAATACAACTTCTAATAAAATAAACATGATATTTACAAAATCAACACGTCCATTAACAGTTGAAATATTAGTTTTACTCTGACGCACAAAGAGGTTCTTTACTTTTCCGACGCGATAATTACACAATCTAAAAAAAACTAATATTGGGAAAATAGCCTTTAAACTGTCATAATAAATTTACGTAATATATCAAACTTTCATCATTACACAATCTCCAATCGGAAATACATGTATAGCAAATACGGTTAAATAAAAATACGGAAAAAATATTGAAAATACAAAAAAATCTTGAAAAAAAAAATCAGATAATGAGAAAACTCTGAAAAAACGTGTGAGGAAAATGCTGAAAATTAGAGGAAGAATATAAAATGCACAAAAGAAGACGAAGGGAAGAAAATTGGAGGAAATGTGTGGATAAAAGATAAAGAAAACATCAACTCCTGTTTGGAGAAGATGGCCAAATTAACTATAATTTTCCAGCACACTGGACTAGGGGGGACGGGGATAGATCATTACATCGTCCTGGGAAACTCACAAACCGAGACGAGAGATCACCCATGTCTGAGGTTGGTGTTGGTGGGGGGGGGGGGGGGGGATATAGGAGGTTAGGAGGGTTATGAGGTGCAAGGATAGTAGGGTTATGGAGATGGGAGTTACATGGGTAGGGGGTTGATGTAAGTGGAGTCCTGGGGTCGAGGTTATAGAAACTGGTTATATATATATATATATATATATATATATATATATATATATATATATATATATATATATATATATATATAGATATATATATTAATCTTTTTCTAAGGAACCATGTTCGATTCCCGGTCGAGACAGAAACAAATGGGCAGTTTCTTTCACACTGATGCCCCTGTTTACCTAGCTGTAAATAGGTACCTGGGAGTTAGACAGCTGTTACGGGCGGCTTCCTGGGGATGTGTGTGAGAGAGAGAAAAATGCGTAGTAGACATCATAGTGAAAAAAAAAGTTAGAGAACCCGTACCATAGACAACCAACGGTTAGAAAAGGCGGGGTCACAGAACTAACTCTTCGATCCTACAAGCAGAAATAGTAAATACACACACACACTAGTACCTAGTGTGTGTGGACCATCTAGTACCCAGATGAGCCATAGAGACGTTAGAAAGAATTTTTTCAGTGTCAGAGTAATTAATAAATGGAATGCACTAGGCAGTGATGTGGTGGAGGCTGACTCCATACACAGTTTCAAATGTAGATATGATAGACCCCAGTAGGCTCAGGAATCTGTACACCAGTTGACTGACAGTTGAGAGGCGGGACCAAAGAGACAAAGCTCAACCCCCGCAAGCACAATTAGGTGAGTACACACACACACACACATTTGAAATTGAAACTGAATATATTTGAAATTGTGTAGTAATATGGTGAGGGCTGACTCCATGTACGATTTCAAATAATGATATGATAGAGCTCGAGAAACTCTGGAACCTGTACACCAGTAGATTGACAGTTGAGAAGCGGAACCAAAGAGCCAGAGATCAACCCCCGCAAGCACAAATAGGTGAGTTCACACACTCACACACACACAGCATCACAGCAAGAGACCGACTACAGCATCCCTCTTGTTTCAATGTAAATTGGATAGAATTTTTCCCTTGACAAACAAGCACAAAACGACTGGTTTCATAAAAACCGATTTTAAATTGTAAACTCTTTTTATACACCAAAATTAAAGTAACATCATTATATAAATTTTGTACACAGATTTGTTTGTGTTTGAGAGAGAGAGCTTAACATAATTTGAAATTTATATATTAGTTGTGTTCTGCAGGCAAGTATTCATTATAATAAAAAAGGATTGTGTTCGGAACTGTAAAATAGATATAATAATTGTATTTTGAAAGTATTGATTGTATTTTGAGAGAATTGATTGTATTTTGAAACTATTGATTGTATTTTGAAAGAATTTATTGTATTTTGAAACTATTGATTGTATTTTGAAAGAACTTATTGTATTTTGGAATTAAATATTATTTGTATTTTGACAGAAAGTATTGTTTTGCAAATCAATATTTGTGTTATTTTGATGGAAAGCTTTGGGTGTATTTTTAATTTTAAAACTGGTTGTGAAGACCATTATTGATTATAGCAATTTGTAGGAAGAGACAGATATTTATAGTAATAACAGTAAAAAAAGGAACTTACTAACATGAAACAAATCTGAAATATTTCCTGTTTCCATCAATTACTGATCGTTATTTGTGTGTTTTTCCGCAAATCAATTATTCTGTTGAGAAATAAAAAACAGTTGAGAAAGGTGTGATTTACACAAAGACATTTGAAATAAACTTTACTCTCTGAAGCCTTGATGTTCAATAAAAGTGCATTAATTAAGCACCAATACACAGTAACAATATTGTGTTATTTTGTGAACTTTGAAGTGAACAGAATATTTAACATTTTACTTAAAAAAATGTGCCTCACACTTGTATAATTGGTCATCTTGCACCAAATTTGCAAGACATTCGAGGAAAACGAACATCAAAATATGTAGAGAATATTGTATGATTCCAAGACATACTCGTCCTAAATTGGAACCAATTATCAATATTTGTTAAATAAAAAGTGGATAAAAGTAACAAATATAACAAGTATTATAACGTTTAGATAAATGAAAACAGTTGGAAAAAATACTAAAATAATTGAGAAATAACTCTTGCCATTGATATCGCTCTCATATCACTACCATAGCAATGTTCTCAATCTCTCTTTCTCTCTCTCACACACACAAAACCAAAAACACAACACACTTTCTAAGCTGTAAATTACAACTCTCTTTTTACCCTAGCTATTGAAAGCCTCCTTATAACCATAAATCTAACACGCCTTACATAAAACGCTGCCCTCAACAGACAGGCGAGAGAGCCCCATTTCCAGGACACAAAACGTTGGTGTTTTGTATGGTTAAAAATGCCATAAACACCTCATATTTCACGGATGCTGTAATCTCAACCATTTTTATGAAGGTTTTATACGTGACAAAAATTCACATATTGTATAGAAATTTCTCATGAAATGAAAATATATAAATGTGACGCAGATTAAAGTCAGCTAAACATTGCTTCATATAAATAAATAAATAAATAAATAAATAAATAAATAAATAAATAAATAAATAAATAAATAAATATTATATATATGCAGTGACTCAGTATTAGCTTGTAATATCGAGGACGGGTATAAAGCTTTAAAATCATATTAATACCCTGAAGAAAGTGAGCTGAGAGAAAGTGTACTAGAGGTTAGATAGATCAAAGGAGTTAAATCTGGTGATCCAACATAAATAAATACATGCATAATATACAAATTAATATAATACGACAATTTTCACCTTAGGGACAATAGCTGGACATCACCGACTAAAAAAAAAGAAATAAGAGCTCCAGGAAGGAAACCAGCTCGGCCCTCCTGTGTGCAGGCTGCTCCTCAGTGATTTACCGGACCTTGTCGCCCAAGAATTTACATATGCAGATGAGTAGAGTCTGAGGCCGCCGTATAAGAAAGGAGGAGAGCATGCAGCGAGGGAGCGAGGGGTCCAACTTAGCATTGGTGAGTGGTGCTGGCGAGGGGAAGCAGAACCAGCTCGTGCAGCAACTCCACTTCATACATACCCGAAGCTTTCATAATGTTTGCTCTGCATCTCCTCATCCTCTCTTGATTCTGTATATAGTTTATCTTTATTGAACAGCAAAAGGATGAAGAGAGAGAAATGACAAATAATAAGGGCAAGACGGTGGCTCAGGGAAGCTGTGGCAGAGCAAGATGGAGCAGCCCAGGGCTCATCTAAACTTCCTAGACAAACCATGGGGCATGACAGTGGAAGATAACAGCTCAACTTTCGGAGGTTTGTGTAATTTATGTGTGTACTTACCTATTTAAGCCTGCAAGGTCGAACTTCAAGTCTTTGACCCCATTCCTTCCAGCTTCTGTTTTTAAATAATGCAATGGCTTTCGACATATGTGGCTCTTATCATATAAAATTTAAGATAGTAAATACAGTTGGCTTTTAATATTTCTTTGTGTAGTTCGTTCCGTGTTTCAATTACTCTTGCGCAAATATGCTCTCTAAGGTGCCATCTAAGATGGAATGATAAACGTGTGATGAGGACTTTGAGATCCAAGAGATTATTATTCATAGTTTCTTAAGTTACAAGATAGAGTTGATTGATGAATGTGAAGCGTGAACTGAGAGTGATTTTCAACCGTGAGACTATAATCAAAAGAACCTCAGTGACATGCTTTTGTTCAAGGAACATTTGGATAAGAATGCTAAGTGTAAACAGAAAAGTCACATTAACGTGTACATCAATGAACAAATAAAACAGGAGCCGTGTTGGGGATTCGAACTTATGCGCTGGGTGTTGTGCCAAGTGTGTTGCACAAAGTGGAAGAAGAACGGCAGGACGTGCTTGGTGAAACGAGGATGTAAAAAGAGCAATTTATAAGAAAACACAATTTTGTGTATAATGTAAAAGATTAGTGGTGGCAAGCAATCAGGAGTTCTATGAGTGAAAGGAATGAGAAAATATTGAGTAAAAGAACAGATCGTAAAATAATAAGGACAAGCAAATTTAGGATACAGTTAGTAAGATGTCTTTCAATATACCAAAGCAATAAAAAATAGTTACATAGTTGACTGAACAAAAGGCCAGGTCTAAAATATTGCAGTTTACACATTAAATAAATCAAGTGTTCAAGTGAATTTATTAGCGCTTCATCGCCGAGTTTATAGACTAAATATTCTGGCAGTGAGAAAGTAATTTGCCAGATGTAACTATAGCCAAGGTGAATACACTTAACGAACTTCCTATTTTGATTACATTATCTGCTTCGATTACTGTGCTGATCATACAAATACCTATTACAAAAATAGGTATCATATGTCACTGTATGATCACATATCACTGTATGTTGATCACATATATGACTAACCATCCTGCGAGATGAGGCTTTTTATTATCACATAGCTCGTTCTAGACACAAACTATGAATCTCTTTGTATGACCTAGGGTAGCTGAATAGCTGACGAGGTAGCTAGGTTAAATGAATTGACTCGCTGACTTTACTTATTCATTTATATTCACATGTTGGCAATCAACTAATCTTCAGGTCTGCAATACCTTTATCATAGTTGATTGGGACCAATGAACGCAAACTGTATAGTGTGAGTGAAAGTTTTAGTAAATAATTTTTTCTTTGGCTTACACTATTCTCCAACTGAACTAAATAATTGTTCTTTTTGCAATATGAAAATATCGTTAAAATTATAGAAATTTTCAAGAAATGACCATAATTTGAATTTTCTTGTATTTCTCTCTTCACGGCAAACGATGCGGGAAAATGTATTTTCCTACTGACAGATTTGCATAATTCTCCCAATGACTACCAGCTGATATATTAATTCCCGCCAAAGTATCAGGTTATTTATTAATTCCCGCCAAAGTATCAGGTTATATATTAATTCCCGCCAAAGTATCAGGTTATATATTCATTTCCGGCACAAGTATCAGGTGATATATTATTTCCGCCAGAAAGTTTTAGCTAATCTATTAATTCCCGCCAAAAGTATCAGCTGACCTATTAATTCCCGCCAAAACCATCAGCTGATTTATCATTTCCCGCCAAAAGCATCAACTGATCCTTCCCTTCCCGCCAAGACGGATCGTGTTGCTTTGCCCTATCGCGACGAAAACATCAGCTAATCGATCACATCCCGTCAAAAGCATCAACCGATCCGTCGTGTCGCCAAAGACACATCGGCCTGATCTGTCATTTCGCGCCAAAAACAGCAAGTATATCAATTTCCCTCCCGCCACAACACAACAATGAAAACATACTACAAGTCGAGAGCTCTTGTCCAGTCGAGTCCTCCTTGAACCCTCACTCAACCCCCCGGCTGTTAAGAAATGATGCAGTAGCTGTAATTATGCACGAAACTCCTGGTCTTTGATATCACCGCAAGCAGTGAAGAATATGCCCCCATGCATTTTACATGACTGGTCGGCCATTCATGAATATGCTATGTTTCGTGGGTTACATCTAGCCTTCTTTATCCCAAATGAGGCATATTCACTGAATGAATAATGAAAACCGAAGGCCAAACGACCTTCCTTTTAATATTTTGTTGGCAATGTTTCGGGGCGCATAGTGTCGTCTTGCTGGTTTGTTTGTTTGTTTGTGCATACTTGCGTCTGTTTTTGTGTACATTGTTTCGTGTGTTTGCACATACACTTGTTTGTTTTGTGTGAATATTTACATTTGTTTTTGTGTGTCTACATGTGTGTATGCACGCTTGTCTGACTTCGTCTACATGCTTGTTTGTGCATGTTTTATGTGTTTGAG
This sequence comes from Procambarus clarkii, assembly GCF_040958095.1. Taxonomy (NCBI): domain Eukaryota; kingdom Metazoa; phylum Arthropoda; class Malacostraca; order Decapoda; family Cambaridae; genus Procambarus; species Procambarus clarkii. Next base: position 16,189,984 of record NC_091225.1, on the reverse strand, counting down.
TGTACTTACCTAATTCTGATTGTGGGGTTGAGTTTTAGCTCTTTGGTCTTGCCTCTTAAATGTCAGTCAACTGGTGTACAGGTGCCGGAGGCTGTTGGGCCCCACCATATCTACATCTAAATCTATGCATGATGTTCATGTTCATGACATGTTTGCGTGAGTTTTTGAAGCGTTAGAATGTCAATGCTCGCATGTTTGTATTGTCCTGAAATTTGCTGTGTATTGTGTGTATGATGTTCTCGTTAAATTGTGATTGTTGAGGTAAGCTTCAGCTTTTTGGTACAGCCTCTCTATCTACCAATGACTGATATTCTTCTTTCCTCGAAACTTAAACAGTTCAGCAACAGCCTAGTGGACCAAACTCTCACAAGTCAAGCCTGGCCTCGGCCCGGGCTTGGGGAGTAGAAGAACTCCCAGAACGCCATCAACCAGGTATCAACCAGTTTATTATCTTTAAGACTCATTTAGTTGCTTAATTTCCAGTGTCATATAATGCATATCTTTCTATGTCAGCATAACTGTCTACTGTCTACTTTGTCGGTTCTACTGAGAATTTTTTACAAAACCACGTTTTCAATGTTTCTAGTCGCCTTAGTTAACGCAAGGGTCAGTTTTCTGTCAGTTCTAGTGATTCCAGCCTGTGTGCTGCTTCTGTGACATTATGGTAGCATAGCCTTGAACTTTCTCCAGCTTCGTTTTGCATGTGATAACATATAAATTCCGTGCCGGCGCTGCATATACCACAATTAGTCACATGTACGTGGTATGCAGAGTTCAGAATGATGCCTTGATACAAAATTCTGAAGATAGTCCATAGGTTGGCTAGTTTATGTACAACACTTCGTGTTCGTTAGAAGAGTGGTGATAAGGGAGATGTGTGTTTAAACCCAGGGACGTTTAATTCGGCTACACGAGTATAATACCCCCTACCAGTTGGTATCTTGTGCAGAGCCTCTTTTTTTCCCTTCAGCTAATCTTCACTACTTTGCATTTGCTTGAGATGAAGTTTACAGACTAATTGTTAGACCATTGTTGTCCCTCTACCTAGGCTTTCTTGTAGCTTCTTACAGACTTCCAACCTGTTTATACTCATAATTTTCTCGTCACCTGGAAACGATTAGAATGTTTATATCCTCAGAGGAAGAGTTAACATTATGTGGGGAAATGATTGTTCGACGTATTGGCCCCATTGGCACCCCAGTGATGCCATCATTAATCTGACTCGTCTCTCAATCTAAGTGCATTGTATTCGTTCAATGTTTCTCCAACCTGTAGACTAACTCCTGGGGACGTCTGTGTTAAAGTCCACAGCAGCTGTCTAACTCCCAGATGACTATTTACTGCTAGGTGAAGAGGAGCATCAGGTGAAAAAAACGCTGCCATTTGATTCTTTTGACTACGACCCGAAAGCATTGTGTGTGTGTGTGTGTGTGTGTGTGTGTGTGTGTGTGTGTGTGTGTGTGTGTGTGTGTGTGTGTGTGCGTGCGTGCGTGCGTGCGTGCGTGCGTGCGTGCGTGCGTGCGTGCGTGCATGTGTGTGGTGTGTGTGCATGAGTGTCTGATATGTGTTTCAGCAGAGCTTAAATGATTCGCAAGCCAATTTTTGCAGCTATAAACTCTGATTTATATATATATATATATATATATATATATATATATATATATATATATATATATATATATAATATATAATATATATATATATATATAATATATATATATATATATAATATATAATATATATATAATATATATATATATATATATATATATATATATATATATATATATATATATATATATATATATATATATATATATATATAGTGAAGAACATGGTGGATAACGTTGAGTGAGAGCAGGAGAAGGTAACAGCAACAATTAAGGCACGAGGCAACAATGGTCCTCACACAAAGACCAGTAGCTGCTAAAATCTGTACATTTGAATGTGTAAATAACCTGCTCCAGCAGCGAGCAGTTGAACTCGCACTAACCAGCGTCCTCGTTATCTGCCCCTGCGTCCCACACATGCAGGATACGGTTCACTACCCCAGGGCTGCGTCCCACACATGCAGGATACGGTTCACTACCCCAAGGCTGCGTCCCACACATGCAGAATACGGTCCACTATCCCAGGGCTGCGTCCCACACATGCAGAATACGGTCCACTACCCCAGGGCTGCGTCCCACACATGCAGGATACGGTTCACTACCCCAGGGCTGCGTCTCTCACATGCAGAATACGGTCCACTACCCCAGGGCTGCGTCCCACACATGCAGAATACGGTTCACTACCCCAGGGCTGCGTCCCACACATGCAGAATACGGTCCACTACCCCAGGGCTGCGTCCCACACATGCAGAATACGGTTCACTATCCCAGGGCTGCGTCCCACACATGCAGAATACGGTCCACTACCCCAGGGCTGCGTCCCACACATGCAGAATACGGTTCACTACCCCAGGGCTGCGTCCCACACATGCAGGATACGGTTCACTACCCCAGGGCTGCGTCCCACACATGCAGGATACGGTTCACTACCCCAGGGCTGCGCTCCACACATGCTGAAGACGGTCCACAACATTTCAAATTACCACAATTTACTTTAGCACATATAGCATTAAACTTAGAAGTTTAATATAAAAAATTACTGAGGATTTTGGGCCTGAACAAACCCTCGTTAAGCTGAGATTCATATCAAAGTCACTAGAGAAAGACGAAGATGTAGAACTGCACGCGTGGAGTGAACAAAACAAGATGAATGAGCTTACAAATGCAGACACTGAAAGGCTTACGAGATAGAGAGATAGACAGCCATAATATTAGCAACATGCAGGCAGAGGAAGCAACTGAGCCAGCCCAGCTATGATGGTGGGTGTGTTTACAGAGGAGAGCGGGACGTTGCATACCTCGTGCCTAACACGGTGCGCTGGGGCCTGGTGACTAGCCTTCTCACACACACCACCTCAAGGGCACCTCAACGGGCACGGCAGCAACAGCAGCAACGGCAGTAACAGCAGCAATGGCAGGAACTTAAGAATACGGGGGAAAGGGGCTTGAGGCAAGCGATGAACAGTCACAAAATAAAGCAGGTTACCTGGAGTGCCAAACCCAATGGGAATGAACTCTAATCCAACTTAAATAACGTTTATAGTCATTTGCAGGCGCCAAACAGGACCACGAACCACTACACGCAGACTGCTCAAAGGGCAGTCTCTGTATGGCCGCCAACCACACTGATGGAACCACGTCATCAGACCACATATGTAAAAAGGTCTGCTGGGATAACAACTACTCTTAACAAGGGGTCCGCTCCTATTAGCTGGCGACAATCAGATATGACGTCACGGAACGTTCTGGCTTTGTTTACCTACGGATGGTCAGAGGGATCTTCCGCCTCGTCAAAGAGTCGACGGGCTGGTTGATGGTCGGTGTGAACACGGCCTCCCATACTGAGTGCCTGCTTGGCCTTGCTCTTGGCTCTTCTTTTCCACAGCTTCTGCTTCTGTCAATCTCATGTTTTCCAGACAGGTGCGTCAGACAGGCTTAATGAGCGCGTTTGTGGATAAATCGAACGTGTTGTGAACACAGGCGAAACAGGAAAGAGGGAAGAAGGGCAGGATAGGGTAGGGAGGGATAGGTAAGCAATTATATGTACATATATTTATACATCCTATTTGTGCCAAATGGTAGCTCTTGGATCCCGCCTTTCTGAGTGTGTATGTACTCGCCTAATTGGTCTTCTGGGTTTGAGCGTCGGCTCTTTGGTCCCGCCTCTCAACCGTCAGTTAACCGGAGTACAGATTCCTGAGCCTATTGGGCTCTATCATATCTACATCTGAAACTGTGTATGAAGGTTGCCTCCACTACATCACTGCCTAATGCATTCCATTTGTTAACTACTCTGGCACAGAAAAGTTTTTCTAATGCCTCTGTGGCTCATCTGGGTACTTAGTTTCCACCAGTGTCCCCCCTTGTGCGCGTTCCACATGTGTTAAATAATATGTCCTTATCTACTCAATCAATTCCTCTGAGAATCTTGTATGTGGTGATCATGTCTCCCCTAACTTTTCTGTCTTCAAGCGATGAGAGGCTTAATTCCCGCAGTCTTTCATCGTAGCTCATACCCCTCAGCTTGGGTACTAGACTAGTGGCATACCTTTAAACCTACTCCAATTAGTCTTGTGCTTTACTAAATACAGCGAACTCTACGCCGGAGTTGCATACTCCAGGATTGGTCTTACATATGCAGTGTACAAGGTTCTGAAGATTCCTTACACAGGTAAAGCTGTTCTGATGTTAACCAGCCTCGCATATGTTGCAGATGTAATTCTTTTTATGTGGGATTCAAGAGACAGGTTTGGTGTGATATCAACTCCTAGATCTTTCTCTCTGTCCTTTTCATGAAGTACTTCATCTCCCATTCGGTATCCTGTTTCCACTGCCTAGTTTCATTACCTTGCATTTACTCTGGGTTGAGCTTTAGTAGCCATTTGTTGGACCATTCAATCAGTCTGTTTAGGTCATCTCGTAGCCTCCTACTATCATCCTCTGTTTTAATCCTTCTCATAATTTTCGCATAATAATTTTCGAGTGTGTGTGTGTGTGTGTGTGTGTATTCACCTAGTTGTGCTTGCGGGGGTTGAGCTCTGCTCTTTCGGCCCGCCTCACAATTGTCAATCAACTATTTGACTAACTACTTTTTTCCCCCACACTATACACCCCCAGGAAGCAGCCCGTGACAGCTGACTAACTCCCAGGTACTTATTTACTGCTAGGTAACAGGAGCATCAGGATGAAAGAAACTCTGCCCATTGTTTTCTCGCCGGCGCCGGGAATCGAATCCGGGACTACAGGATCACGCGTCCAGCGTGCTGTCCAGTCAGCCACTAGCCCCTGTGTGTGTGTGTGTGTGTGTGTGTGTGTGTTTTGAAATACATTATTTATATAAATATGACCCATACCGATATTAACACAAAGTAGAATTAATAATGTACTATTAGAACAAGAAGACTGGCCACTTGCTCATGAAAAACTCTCCTGATATCAAATAAAACGCAATGAAAGAGACAAATGTCTTCGTTGTCCTCACATGCCCACTAGGGAATTGTTAGCTTCAATGATCTCATTATATAGACAAGACAAAAACATATCTTTCAAGGCACCTGACAATGCACAAACAGCAAGGCGCCATCAAGAAACATATGGCCTCTATACACAATCAGATCATCACCAGAGATGGAACATATGGCCTCTATACACAATCAGATCATCACCTGAGATATCCTGACCAATAACACTAAAATAATCGACATATATATGCAGCTACAATAGAAGACTGGACATTGGCGATGCACTGCATATCAAACAAACCCAGTTAACGCCCAGTTACACTCTACCATTCTTCTTCTTTGTTGTTTGCTCTATACTTATGGGAATATTTTCATATATTTTACGATACTGACATTTTTTTTAATTTATTACTTAAATTATTATTTAATGTCATTCGAATTTTGCTTAAGTTGGGCAGTAATTAAAAATAATGTGCCTATTTTGTTAAGTGTTATTGCTAGCTAAATTTAAGTTCTCAAAGTATACGAGATGTATAACATAAATATTAAATTTAATGTAATAATGCATCTTTTAAGTTTATCTGCTTTATTAGTTAGTCCCATAGCACTGGTATGGGACTCTTGTACTCCAGTGAAGCAACAGTCAGTTTGTGATTCGCTGATTGTTGCTCCCTTTGATTGAGCAACCATCAACATACAGGTTGGGTACTGGTTGAGTTTCGATGAATCATCCGGTATGAAAGATAAGGAGAGAGGGTGTGGGGTTGAATTGGATATGAAAATGTGCTAATGATCAGAAGCGATTGGGGCGTGGAATATTGGGAATAAGAAAGGTTGATAGCTGAGGGAGAAAGTAGGAAGTATGGATTGACGAGAAGGAATGAAGAAGGGAAGGACATAAATGGTTGATGTGTTGCTTCGACTGCTGCTGTTGCATCTGCCGATTTGGTGCCAGATTGTGTGTGAAGTTGTTTACTTAAAGGATGCAACAAAATTCTATAGACTTTGATAAAACAGAATAATCAATCGGCAAGAATAAATAGAATAGAGAATCAAAAAGAATATAAAATGGAATGTCATAACCAGGAACCCTTTCATGTTACCTGCTCCTTGCTCCATCATACGGCTCTTTGAGGTGTTACAATATTTACATCTCATACATTTTATCTTACTCCATTGGCTTCACCGTCATGTGTATATATATATATATATATTGCAGAACTCTATTCTTTTCTAGTAATGATATAAATGAGGTAATGAATCTATTAAGCAACAAGTGTTTCAATTAGGGCTGCTGCACGTTGTAACACTATGCTATGTAATAGTATTGAAAGTCTTGTGTTAGGACATTATTTGTCTAGTTATGGATCCAGGGTGTCGGACTGATGTTATCCAGGGCAAAACAAGAATGATAACATATAATATTCTGGAGGGTGTAGCCAACTGGTTATCTTCAAGGGGGGGGGGGGGGGAACCCTTTAAGATACAGTTGATGTAAATGAGTAAATAATTGTTCACATATTATATACTCTACAGTAAGATATTAGATTACATTTTATGGCAAATAAGATATTATAGTGAGTTTCAGTTTCCTTTTTGACGAGACAAGTCATGATTCTATGTTCATCTTGTGAACAAATTAATGGTTAAATAGATAAGTGATCACTACAAGTGTAACATCATAACATAGGGCTTAGATAATGAAAAATATTGAGAGAGAGAATGCTGAGTCAAGAATCATTCAGTGTAGACAACCAGCTTATGATAAACTGCATTTACAGCCAGTTGGTTAGGCTGAGAAGAAGACGGGTGTCATCACTCTGTGTCAGTGTAAGTCAATGAGGGAGATTGTGAACGATGCCTGCATCATTTACAACGTGTACACCCACCAGGGCGAGCGTGTGTGTGTGTACTGTGCATATATCTGCGTCCTGCCGCGTTCTGTGTACCGCTGCTTTAGCCCATGGTACAATGGTACACTACACTCCTAGCCTTTATGGTACGGTCACTGGTCATACCGTTAAGCTGCTGGCCTCACCACACCCTTCCTCCAGGTCCTCCAGATGTTTCAGCTTCAGCTTGGCACCTCTCTCTCCCTGACCAGCTTCTCTGTGTCTACTGCTTTCTCTCTGATTATCCACCTCGTGTCTACCCCTGCCTCTCTGACCACCATCCCCGTGTTTACCTATCCCTCCAGTGCCTACCTGTACTCCCCTAACTACCTCCTCGTTCCTTGCTAGTGTCAAGAAGACAAGAGGGTCGTAATAGATAAGGGTGAGTTACACAAGTACTAGAAAGGGGGACAGTTTAACGCATTAAATGTTGGTCAGGAAATGACTTAAGGAATGGATGAAAGAGGGAATCTAACATGGGCAGAATGAGTGTGCAGAAAGGATAGAGATCTATAAGGGGACACGTTGATGCAAGATGAACGGGGTGACAGAAATGGATAGGGTGTGAGGGTGGAAGTGAAGGCCAGGAGGGGGACAGTTGGACTCTCTAGAATATATATATATATATATATATATATATATATATATATATATATATATATATATATATATATATATATATATATATATATATATATATATGTCGTACCTAGTAGCCAGAACGCACTTTTCAGCCAACTATGCAAGGCCCGATTTGCCTAATAAGCCAAGTTTTCAAGAATTTATTGTTTTTCGACTACCTAACCTACCTAACCTAACCTAACCTAACTTTTTCGGCTACCTAACCTAACCTAACCCATAAAGATAGGTTAGGTTAGGTTAGGTAGGGTTGGTCATATATCCACGTTAATTTTAACTCCAATAAAAAAAAAATGACCTCATACATAATGAAATGGGTAGCTTTATCATTTCATAAGAAAAAAATTAGAGAAAATATATTAATTCAGGAAAACTTGGCTTATTAGGCAAATCGGGCCTTGCATAGTAGGCTGAGAAGTGCGTTCTGGCTACTAGGTACGATATATATATATATATATATATATATATATATATATATATATATATATATATATATATATATATATATATATATATATATACCCCCATAATCTTCTTGAATCTGAACCTCTCTAAGTTACAGCCATTGTTGTGGGTTGTGACCTGGTCTGATAGCTTCAAGACCATATGCTCGTATCTTCCCTGTTCGCCTCTAAAGGAAATGAAGGCTGAGCTCCCTTAAACTATGGAAGATCTCGTATACCAGGGACCAGTCTGGTAAATCCCACACTAGATTTTTTTCGAGGAAATTGATGTCCACTTTGTTATATGGTGACCATAACTAGATGGCTTAGTCAAAGTCGGATCGCACCAAAGCGAAACTTAAGTGGATGGCGATGTTTGTGTATTTATTGCTGACGCTTATGGTTATAAACTCAACCTATTTGCTTTGCTACGTGAACTATGGAGAAAAGACAGCCATACCCATCAACCAGAGTAAATCAGATCATGAACAAAGACAGCAAGACGGTTCAACTTGGGTAATCAGACCATGAGCTGGAAAACCAGGCCACGAAGTACCTCAACAAAGACAGCTGTGAGTGGCTGAAGGAGGAAGAGGAGGGGTGCCACTAGGTGACTACGTCCATAACCTCTGGCACTTTATGTGGGAGCTGGGGAGTGGTGCCTAACCCGAGTGTTACTGCCTGATCTCCTGCCCTCCTTCTTCCACATCTCTCAATTCCCTCCCTCCCTCTCCCTCAACTTCCTCTCTTTCTCACTGCCTTCCGTCTTTCCTTATCTTCTCTCCCTCACTATCTTCCTTATTACCTATATCTCTAGCAATTTCACCCATTTCTGGCGTCGTGGGATATAATTTCCACACTCACAGTCCTGTTTCCAGGATTAAAAAAATTAAGAGCGTAATCTAATTTGCAATTTTCTCCACTTTCGTCTGTCTTTGCATTCAAATTAATATCCATCATATCTTGCTTTATTCGTTTTACTGAATGGAGTTCCCACCGTCCCTTACTTTACTGAATTACAAGAAATGTCTGCTTAGGTTGCTGCTTTTATTAGAATGAGCGAATTTCTACTAAATTAATTTACATAATTCGTTTATAGAGTTATTTATTATATTCAAGTAATTCTTGACATTTTTATCTTAATTAATTATATAAAATACCTACACACTAAAATGTAATGTTAAAATGGTCAGCAATGTGGAATGTTTTCAGTATTCAATGAAATTTGAGGAATTAAATTAAGTATTCAGGATTAAATGTTTATTTTTATGGATTCCTATGTTCAACATGTCTAATGCCATACTCAGAATTAAATACAGCAGCCTATATTACAGGTGTTTTTTGTATGAAATGTAATTTTTAACCTATTTTGTCAGTGTTAATGTAATTTACAGCCAGAAATGTTTGCAGTATTAAAGATAAGTGTCCCAACTCTTAATGCACTCAGTGTTGAACACCGAACTTCATACTGAGTGGCCAAGGACGGCTTCTGTCAACCCAATAAAGAAATCACTTAAATCATCATAATAAAGTCAATCATAGCACAAAACACTCACATACACATATTGAATAATGTATAACCATCCGTATATATATGTATCATGGTTGTTAGAGTGTATATTGGTGAATGTGACTAACGATCCTCGTCAGCCCGTAGTCTTGAATTGCCTTAACGACAGAAAGTGGGTTACACCCGAACCTAACCTAACGACCCACACCAAGGAAACGTGGTTGTTTGTAAGCTGTTATGATAGTACATCATATTCTGTCTGTTGGGTATTTTGACGTCAAAATGTTGCTTATTATTCGAGAGAAAAGGAGAAGAGGTTGTCCTGGTAACACAAGACAACCTACAGGTTGCAGGCTACAAGGGTCAAGAAGCCAGGGTGTGATTTTGACTTTCCATGCAGCTAATATTTGTCACAAGGGAAACAACCACGTGAAACAACCGCACGTAACAACCACATGTAACAACCAACCACACGTGTAACAACCAACCAACCACGTGTAACAACAAAGATATTGGCAAACCGAGCAACGAAGATGATATTTTCAACCTCAATATGAAAGGAAAAAACATAAATTACATTTTTGAAATTATCTTCTTGCTATACAATTTACGCTTAATTACATTGGAAATCTGGAATTACTCACAGATTCTCAGAAATTTTAATAAAGCTAATTAATTCTGATTATTAGTGAAAATTGTTGGGTGATAAGTTCCTCCGGTTTGGTTTCATGCAACAGAAATAATTATTTTTTTGGTAACGCGAAAATATTATTGTTCAGTGTTACCGTTATTGTTTGGTGACGTTTTTCAGCGGCTTATGTATATAGACCTGAGGAAGTTATGAGGAAATATGTATATTAATGTTTATATGTCAACTGCTGCTCAATGGAAGGGTATGTTCTCTGATGCACTACGCTCACCTTCACTCTATCCAGGACTCTTCATCTACTTTCCCCCTCATATTCCTTCACACGTACAATCCTTAAAACTCCCGCACTCGTTCACTTACCCTCATATTCCTTCGGTCTCCCTCCCAATTCTTCCCTTTTTATCACTCTCCTTCATATTCACTCACTCATTCACCTTCCCCCTCTCGCACTCCTCCCTCACTCTCTTGCACTCCTCCCTTGCCACCTCGCTTACCGTACAAATTAGCTACACGGATCTTTTCTTATCTGAGCTTTCCGAATCTAGTTTTAGTGCTCTTTTCTCTCTCCTCTTCCTCCCCTCTTTCTGTGTGTGTGTGTGTGTATATGTGTGTGTATGTGTGTGTGTGGTTGTGTGTGTGTGTGTGTGTGTGTGTGTGTGTGTGTGTGTGTGTGTGTGTGTGTGTGTGTGTGTGTGTGTGTGTGTGTGTGTGTGTGAGTGCGCGTGCGTGCGTGTGTGTGAGGGCATAACCACCTAGTTGTGGTTATGAGGTGGTGCAATAGCTCCATAGTCTGGTCTTTTCCACCTCCTGATCAGTTAATGTAATGACTTTCACTCTGTCAGTCGTCATATTTTCTTTTGAAGCTGCTTATTGAATTTGCTTCAACGATCTCCTCTTGAAGCTCGTTCCCTGAACTTGCGACTCTAATGGTGAAGAAGTTTATCTTGTCACATGTCAAGATAAACCCCTCTCACAAGTCAATCACGACCCGAGGCCAGGCTTGACTTGTGAGAGTTTGGTCCAACAGGTTGTTGGACCAGGTTGTTGGAATATAATTATTGGAATATAAACTTCAGCGTGGTACTTCATTGTGGCAGTTCCGCGTGTTACGATTGAAAACCGGGTTGTTGCTTTTGTTGGCTCGTTAACCAGCCCCTACTCCTAAGGTTTTCCAACATCAAGAAATTGTCGTTCTTAAGTGCTCCTATCCTAACCTACAAGAGGACCCAAAACGGGACAGTATCTCAATTTCGCGAGCCATTGATGTTTTAGAAAAAAGTTCCAAGTAGCACAGGCTATGGAGAGCCCGTAGTGGACTTATCTGGCAAAGAAGCGGGGCTATAACTCGCGAGCCGCTACCATTTTCAAGTACGACAATTTTTGGCCTTAGGCACAGTATACGACAGTATTCACAGTATACGGCACACAGCGACAATTTGTTTGGGGAACGAGTTGTGTCAGCTTCTCGCCAGCTGAACACGTTCTGAGACCCAACAGATACTGTCCCGATGGTGCTTTGCTAAGCCCATCTTCTCCATGCTCTGTTAATGCTCACTTACGGAATTCCTGAGCATGCAACGCATTTCCGAGTCACTTAAAACACTGCAACTATAATTTTTCGTAACAAGAAAAACAGTTGAATTTTTTCAACAGTAAAATTAGAAGCAGCTTCAGGCAAACATTCTCAACGCAGTCAACCGAGGAGTCGTCAGCAGAGCTCTGGAACTGGGTCCTTATGAAGAATAGCGTGTGTCGTAGATGGTCAGGCGAATCACTCCCCTGTCCAAGCAAAATGTCTCAAGAATGTTACATAGCTCGCCTCCAGTGCGCAGTCTGTTGGTAATGGGGCAACAACGGCAGCGTAAATATTAACAGAGATAACAATGCAACACTTCAATCACCAGTATCAACAGCGATAATAACGGCACCAATGAAAGTAATCATAAAAACAGAATCATCAACAATTATTAATAATACAAATCGTGTTTTTATTACAAGAATCGCAAACAAAATACAGTAAAGAAATACAACTATTAGAAACAATACTGCAAGCGCATAAAGCAACAATCGCTGCACCAGTTACAATAATCAGTTCCTGAGTCAGACAAGGATAAGAACAAAAAACTTATGCAAACATTAACATCACACGAAGGAAAAAACACACAGAACCAATGTGGTTCCATGCTTGACAGGGAGAGGCCGGTTGACAGGGAGAGGCCGGTTGACAGGGAGAGGCCGGTTGACAGGGGGGTCTGATTGACCGGGATAGGCAGGCTGGCTAAAACTTGATAGATATGAGAGCCAACTACCACTAGCCAAGCTAACTTAGCCAAGCCAACTACAACAAGCTAACTTAGCTTATTCGCATTTGTGTTACGTGGCCCCCCCCCCCAAAAAAAAAAAGAGTACTGGATACGCTAAGGTGCATGGCGCCCTGGCTGTCTGAGTTCGAATCCCTCAGGGGCGAGGAGTTTTTAATTGCATATTGCCTTGGGGCCCATTCAAACTTGTTCGCATATTATATATATATATATATATATATATATATATATATATATATATATATATATATATATATATATATATATATATATATATATATATATATATATATGAGTTACACACACATAAGGTGTGGAGGAGAGGAGATACGCGAGGGGTTCAATAATGAGACAACGATCACAGAACTACAGTGCTCCACCCTGCAAATTACTAACCACGTTAATTACCCGCTCAGAGTTATCTCCTGGCGATTGGGTAATGGTAGCGAATTCAGTCTGGCGAACGTGCGTCGGTCGTAACATAAATACCAAACCACAACCATAATACTGCAATTAGTAAGTGATATCGGACGAAGATGCTTCCGCCACACTGCAATAAATGACTGGAGTCATCACTACAACACTTTTTGTAAGTGAGGTCTGGCTACAACTATCACAACACAACTCTTACTAAGTGAGGCCTGGCTACAACTATCACAACACAACTCTTACTAAGTGAGGTCTGGCTACAATTATCACAAACTTAAATAAATGCACACGAACTCACATACATATAAACATGCACGTAAGATATATAATCAGTCTTTTATTATATGGTCAGAAGAGGGACTTCAGATCTCGACAACCCTTCATGTCATTGAAAAAGTTAAAAGAACTTGTGTTAAAAGTTAGATTACAAAGCAAAACATGGGCCACAGAGATCCAAATTTGTGTTTTTTTTCAGTGAACGAGCCACAAGGAATTAGAACACAGCTATAACATATATAAAACTGAAAATGCGAAGTTTGAGAGAAAGAGCGTGAGAAGGAGAGAGGGAGAGGAAGAGAGTGTGAGATAGTATGAGTAAGTTTTATCATCTATTTTGCAGCAAATGCAAGAGGCGGGCCCAAGAGCTAATCATCCACACATAAATTAGACAATGATTTACAGACTATGGCACCATGGGATGGGCAAAACGTACCATGGAGAATGAAATTAAGTAGGAAGTGATGGAGAGAAGGCAAACTTTATACACAGAAATACAAGATGGTATAGAATCCCAAGAACACTGGGAACCAGTACATCAGGCCATTGCAATCCGAGAAGCCGGAATGAGGAGCTACAGCTCAACCCCTCTGAGCCCTGCTAGTATACGGAGGCTCACGCACGTCCACTCGCGTAAATATGCTAGTATGTCTCTCCAGTTAATCTTCCCCCTACTTAGTGTCAGTCTTTTTTCATTTTGGAATTAAGTGGGTGACTGACTGACAGTGAGAGATTAACGCTATTTATCACAATCTCTCTCTCTCTCTCTCTTCCTCTCTCTCCGTTATCATTCATCGCCTATTTTTTTTACATTTTATTTTCCCATGTTGGTCTTCATTCCTGTAACAATCTGTCAACGTCTGTTCAGTCACTATCTCACCAGTCTCTCTCCAGCTCGTATAACTCTTCATTTAGTATATTATTTTCTGCTACAGACGTGGCCACACATTTACAATGATAACCAGCATATACACACTTTCTTCTGTCCTCCATGGACAGGGTTATAGATCTGGGTTAGAGAACAATTAACCACAGAAAGTGATTGAAGTGATTTTAAAATGCTTATCTTACCTCCATTTATAAATATGTAGATTTACGTCTGTCCTACATAAACAGTTCATTTTCTTCACTACCTCACTGTCCCTAACCACATTTTATCATATTCTCTCTGTCTCAATACCTCTTGCTGTCTCTCACTATGTCTCCTCATTCTCACTGTCACAAGCATCTTCTATTACTGTCTTTTTATCATCTCGTTTGACACCTGTGGGGCCTGACAGCTGAGTGGGCAGTGCATCGGATTCGTAGTCCTGAGGTTCCGGGTTCGATCCCCGGTGAAGACAGAGACAAATGGGCAGAGTTTCCTTTCACCGTGATGCACCTGTTCACCTAGCAATAAATAGGTACCTGGGAGTTAGACAGCTGCTACGGGCTGCTTCCTGGGGATGTGTAACAAAAAAGGAGGCCTGGTCGAGGACCGGGCCGCGGGGACGCTAAGCCCCGAAATCCTCTCAAGATAAGATAACCTCGTTATCTCTCATATTTCATTGTCTGTCGCCGCCTAATTATCTCTAGCTATCTCTTCATTATCTCTCACAATCTCCATTATATCTCGAAACCTTTCCTTCATTACTGTCTTCTCACTGTCTCTTCCCTCACTATCTCTCACCACCTCTCTCATTCACTCTCTATTTTCCTCGTCTGTTTTCTCTCTCTCCTCACCACCACTATACACTCATCAACTCTATCCCTGACAATATATTACTCCTTTGTAGTGTCTGCACACCCAACAACCCCTCAATCCCTCTCAATTCTTCCCCTCACCAGCTGTCCCTAACTATGACTCATTGTCCCTATCTCTGTCCGCCACTTTATTATCGCTCAGTATCCCTATCTGTCTATTCTTCACTATCTCTCACTGTCTACCCCTTATTACTTCTAATTGCTTCCCCTCACTCTCACTATCCCCTTCTCACTATCTCTCACTGTCTCCTTTGTCTCTCACTGTCCCCCATGACTTTCTCTCTCTCTCACTGTCTTACCCTCACTTTCTCTTCCTACTAATCACTATCACTCACTGTTTCCCCTTATTATCTCCCATTCCCAACCCCTCACTATTTCTCACTTTCCCCCTCACTATCTCTCCGTCTCACACCCTCCCAAATATATCCAGTCGCCATGCTTTTGTTTTCCCAGTCATTTTTCTTCATGGAGGTTGACAGTCACAGACTTGCCCTCCTTTCTTCTCCTCCTCCCCCCTTCCTTATCTTCCTCCTAGTCACTTCCCATATTCTATCTTCTTTCCCCCTTTTCTCTACCCATTTTATCTCTAATAAAACCGGGATCATTTCTGTTTGTTCCCCCTTCCAAGACGTCTCATCCTCTCTCTTTCCCATCATATTTTTGCTTTCCTCGCCCCATTCCTTGCCCGTCCTCCTTACCTGGTCTCTCTTCCATTCAATCTTCTTCAATACTCTTTCACTCTTTCATCCATTAATGCACGTCTTTCTTCCCCTATCATCCACCTTCATTCTTCCCTTCCTTTCTCTTCTCTTGTCCCTGTCTCCCTTCTGCCTTTCCACCACGTTTATCTCTTGATTTTCTTCTTTGTCATTTCATTACCAATCTTTCCTAAGGCATCCCACTTTTCCATACTTCATCCCTGTATTTTATCCCTCCTTCAATCTTAATTCTTGCTTTTGTTTTCTAACTTATCAACTCTTCCTCTTCTCAGATTTTATTCTTAGTGTCTTCACGTCGTCCGTTCTCTTCCCCTCCATTCTTCCTCTTTTCCTCCTTGTTTCCCTTCTTATCTCCTTCCTTCGCTTCCCAACCCCTTCCTAGTTTTTTTTTTTATCCCTGGTCTATTTTATTTTATCACCCTCTCCTTACACGACAGTTAATTTACGGCCTGTCATTAATATTTCTTCCCTCTCGCTTCTCCCTCCACCTGGCTCTTCCTTCTTTAGTAATCGCCAGTAATACGTGGTAGCTATGAGTGTCAGCCGTGAGTGTCATCCATGAACGGCAGTCATGAGTGTCAACTATGAGTGCCATCTATGAGTGACATCAACGAGTAGCTGACAACAGAGTCAGTCATTAGTGAATGGCCCAAGTCCCTAAGTACAGAAGTATTTTCTCCGTTCCTACGCATACACAACAGAGCACATGCGTCGATATTCTATGCTTCTCGCTGTTACCGCATTATCCTACTTATCCAGGACCCCCCCACCCCCTCGTCCCATCCCAAATCCTTATCCTGACTCCTTCCCAGTGCTATATAGTCATAATGGCTTGGCGCTTTCCCCTGATAATTCCCTCCCTCATCCAGGACCACTTTGGGCTTTTCATAAACTTGTAAAAAAAAAAATACAATTGTATTATCCAGCAAACAACGCCTAACGGCAGCCCACAGGCTGTCAGTGACAGTCACAATTTGCATACTATTAATTATCAATTATCGAATTTGAATAAATTATTGTGGGGATTATTAAAGAGCATTATATATCTCCTGTGTAAATATTGCTTAGTTGATGCGAGGTCTTCCCGCAGGAATAACGCTAAGTGGTAATGTAAGTTGAAAAGGTGTTTATGAATATAAATTGTTTTTCATAGCATAAATATGATTCAGTGGTTTATGTAAATGTGTCCATATTTACTTACTGTTAATTTCAGTGCCACTGTGCGTGGTTTATTTGCTTGCGTACTTTTCTGTTTAATCCTGATTTCATAAGTGGAGTTTTGTGTCTCTTCCTTTCTGTCTCTCTGTCTCTTTTCTTTTTGGTTTGCCTGTCTCTATTTTATTAATTTTCTCTCTATTTCTCTCTCTTTTTTTTAACTAACACAAGAGTTAATAATAATTGTGCTAAGTTCGTAATGAAACTGTAAGTTAAGAGCTGTTATCCTACATCAGCTCAATGAAGCCTGTCTCTAGAAATTCAATTTTGGTTAGTCTTTTGGATTTATTAACCATTGTGAATAACTAAAATGTAATGCTAACAATCATAAAGGGAACAAGATGAATCAGGAGCAACTGTGCTAAAACTTTCATCTGGTCAGTTGTCTTCAGTAACGTGAGTCTACATATTAAGTAAACTTATTCCCAATGATGAGGCAGCCTAGGAAGAGTAGTATCAGGAAGAAGCACCGAGCCATTGCGATAATATAGCACTTGGAAGGGATCAGGATAAGGATTTGGGATGGGACGGGGGGAAGGAACGGTGCCCAACCACTTGGACGGTCGGGAATTGAACACCGACCTGCAAGAAGCGAGACAGTCGCTCTACCGTCCAGCCCAAGTGGGTGGCGGTTAGCCTGGGAGTGAATGATCGATGATATAGTGAAGTTCGTGAGAAAGGCACAACCAACATAAGGCTGTTGATTGCTGAGGGCCTTGTGTTGTGATTACCAGCTTCTGGTTGGTCATGAAGTTGGGACAGATAGGGAACCTGGAGAACATTTACCTTGTACATAACAGTAAATACGCCAACATTTATGCAAAGTTGAAGGCTCTGATGCACTGATCAGTCCATCCAGAATGGGTTAAGACTTGAGGGGAGTCTTCTTGCATGGAACATATCTTGTCCCAAATCTTACTCATCTTTTCAACTCTTTCCACCATTTTTCTATTCTTCTCTCTCTACTTCTCCTTCAGCCTGTTATTACCATCCACTCCCCTCAATTCACTTCCATTCCTTTCCCTCCCCCTCCAACCCTTCCCTCATTCCCCCCTCCCCCTCCAACCCTTCCCTCATTCCCCCTCCCCCTCCACCTCACCGTCCTCACAACGCTCGGTCTCGCTAAGAAATTTTATGTATTTCTGGTGTAGTTAAGGAGCGTGTCGGAGCTAACGAGACCGGTCGTAACAATTACGTGGTTAGCAAGATGCGAGGCCATTGTCAGTCTGTTTAGAGCAGCGATACAGCTCCACATCATCTACATGAAAGAGAGAGAGAGAGAGAGAGAGAGAGAGAGAGAGAGAGAGAGAGAGAGAGAGAGAGAGAGAGAGAGAGAGAGAGAGAGAGAGAGAGAGAGAGAGAGAGAGAGAGGGAGAGAGGGAGGGAGAGAGAGAGAGAGAGAGAGAGAGAGAGAGAGAGAGAGAGAGAGAGAGAGAGAGAGAGAGAGAGAGAGAGAGAGAGAGAGAGAGAGAGAGAGAGAGGGGGGGAGAGAGAGGGAGAGAGAGAGAGAGAGAGAGAGAGAGAGAGAGAGAGAGAGAGAGAGAGAGAGAGAGAGAGAGAGAGAGAGAGAGAGAGAGAGAGAGAGAGAGAGAGAGAGAGACAAAGACTTGGGCATTATGAAAGCACTTCCTCTCATGTAACTTCTAGAGATTAACGCAAGCAAATGCAAAATAATATACCTTGACGCCGGGTACAGGAGAATTGGACACACGTGAGAGGAATTCCTCGCGGGATGGAAGAGAGAGAAAGATCTGGAGATTGACAATACACCGAACATGTCACCAGAAGTTCACATCATAACATCTTCAGCTGTATACATAAAGTTGACCAATATAAGAAGGGCCTTTAAATCTGAAGAGTCGTTCAGAATATTGTATCATCATTTATGTTGAGCCAACTCGAGAATATGCGGCACTAGTGTGGTTCCCTTATCTCGTTAAACACAAGACGAAGATGGAGATGTTCAGAGGTATGGTACTTGAGTGGCCCCAAGAGCTGAAAGAGCTGAGAGATAAGAGCTTCAATGCAAGACAATAAGAGCAAGACTATTCCAGGAACTTCACGTTCCTGGAAAATAGAGGAACCAGGGTAGAGATAATCACCACATATAAAGTACTCGAGGAAATAGATAGGGCAGACAATGAGAGACTATTGAGCACAGATAGTACCCACTAACAAGCGGACATAGATAGAAACTATGTAGCCAAATGAGCCACAATGATATACTTTCTCAGTACCAGGATAGTGATGAAATGAAATGCGTTCAGAACTGCTGTGGTGGAGGCAAACTCCATTCACAGCTCTAAATGTAGATATGACAGGCCATTGTAGCTTATGGAACCTGTAGATCACTCGATTAAAGGTTGAGAACCGGAACCCAAGAGCAGCATTATACCTTGCAAATGCAACTACTTGAGCACACACACACACACACACACACACACACACACACACACACACACACACACACACACACACACACACACACACACACACACACACACACACCTCAGGCATGAGATCCAGACCTCAACATTTGCACAAACCCTTGAGACTAGGATCCAATCACTCGTGCCTTTGACTGCCTCAGTGGCACCCAGGATGACCACAGCTCCTAAGGTAAACACTCACCTCTTCCTACCTGTCCCCCAGGAACTATGCTGAGAGCCTTTCCTGGTATATTCTGAGAGAGACCTTTGTTGATTGTGGTGTTGACTGGCTGATGACTGGGTGGTAGGGGTGTGCGGGTGTTGGTCTGTAGGTGATGGTGTTTAGGTGTGGGTGGTGGAGGTTTGTGTGTGTGGGTGGTGGGGGTTGTTTGTGGGTGGTGGTGGTGTTGTTTGTGGGTGGTGGTGGTGTTGTTTGTGGGTGGTGGTGGTGTTTTGTGTGTGTGGGGGGGGGGGGGTGGTTTGTGGTGTGGGGGAGTTTGTGGTGTGTGTGTGGGGGGGGGGGGGGGGGGTGTGCGTGAGTGGTAATGTTTTTGGGAGGTGTCTGAGTGGGGATGGAAGACTTGCCTAACAGTGCTTACCTAACATGAACGAACCTCAGTTCTGGGGCTAGCCTTTCCCAGCTGTCGGTCGTCTAATGCAATGAATCCAGACCCCATTTGTCACTTCCCATAACTACTTCAGCTCGTTTCATCTGCTTAGTGCCCTTAATAAGATAAAGTAGTTTCTTCCATACTTATGGCTTATTTAAGTGACAAAGTTCCGTGTGTGTGTGTGTGTGTGTGTGTGTGTGTGTGTATACTCACCTAGTTGTGCTTGTGGGGGTAGAGCTTCGGCTCTTTGGTCCCGCCTCTCAATCGTCAATCAACTGGTGTACAGGTTCCTGAGCCTACTGGGCTCTATTATATCTACACTTGAAACTGTGTATGGAGTCAGCCTCCACCACATCACTGCCTAATGCTTTCCATTTATTAACTACTCTGACACTAAAAAAAATTGTATAATATCTTTATGGCTCATTTGGGCACTGTGTGTGTGTGTGTGTGTGTGCGTGTGTGTGTGTGTGTGTGTGTGTGTGTGTGTGTGTGTGTGTGTGTGTGTGTGTGTGTGTGTGTGTGCTTATGATAGTGATATCGTGGATATGAGTGTAATGGTTGTTTTGTGGTATGTGTAGTTTTAGGTGGTAGTTGTGGGTTGTAGTTGAGGAAGCTGCCATAACTACTCAGTGATACTGAAAAAAGTTGTTTCTGATGTCTCTGTGGCTCATTTGGGTACTCAGCTTCTACCTGTGTCCCCCTTGTGCGAGAACCACCCGTGTTAAATAATTCATCCTTGTTTATTAATGTGGGTTATAATTAAGATTATGGTATCTGTAGTAGTTAGGATGATGGCTGAGGGTTGTAGTTTGGTTGTTGGTGGTGGTCAGAGCCTTCAGTAGCTCGCGTGCTGTGAGAACGTATATTTGAGGTGTTTTATGTGTGTCTTAGAGAGGTCTGGTCGTGAATCTCGACAAATCCCACAGGGTCCCACTCACAACAAAGTAATGTTTTGCTGAGTTTCATGCACTGTTACTGTTGCAGTTGTTGTCACTTTTGTTGCTGTTTCTGACCCTGACTTGCTGTTCATATTTGAAAAAAATGTTTTGGGGTTCGTTTCCATGCTATGTACCAGTGAGTGTGAG
>NC_091225.1:16153949-16166449 GCF_040958095.1 Procambarus clarkii | reverse complement strand
GTACCTATTTACTGCTAGGTAACAGGGGCATTCAGGGTGAAAGAAACTTTGCCCATTTGTTTCTGCCTCGTGCGGGAATCGAACCCGCGCCACAGAATTACGAGTCCTGCGCGCTATCCACTAGGCAACGAGGCCCCCGTGTATGTGTGTGTGTACTCACCTAGTTGTGCTTGCGGGGATTGAGCTCTGGCTCTTTGAACTCGCCTCTCGATTGTCAATCAACTGATTTTCCACTCACTTTTTTCCACTCTGTCACTACACCTAAGTACTTTATAAGTCGCTATCATGTTTCCTCTCTGTCATCTCTTACGACGTCAGTGTATGTTGACAAAACCACACACTATAAAGTGAAGGGACGACGACGTTTCTGTCCATCCTGGACCATTCTCAAGTCGATTGTGAATGGTCCAGGACGGACCGAAACGTCGTCGTCCCTTCACTCACTTTATTGTGACTCCTCGTCTGCATGTCAATGTATGTGCAGGAGAGGATTACAAATAGAAAATACAACAATATAATTATTTAAATATAACCTTATTAAAAAACAAATCAGACCCACCCATAAAAAATAAAGATAAATAAGGAGACCAAACAGTCTCCAACGATACAGGTAAACCAGTGACCAAGAGGTAAACTACACCAAGAGCAACAATACCGGTAAACCAGTAAACTACACTACGACTGAGTGTTGTACCAAACAACATAATCATCGTCCGACACTTACCAGCATCACCAACCACCCAATAAGGTACTGGAGAAGAAGCCTAACACACCGCATAGGAATTACCCAACAAGGCAATTCGAGGCGGCCCGGTGTTTATAAAAAGGAACGCGGAACGAGGCAATTAGAGGCCACTAATAATAAGCTAAGTGAACCGTAGGGCCATAGAGAACACCGTGAAAATCCATTAGCATACCATGGTCTCTACTTCCCCCTACCCATGCCTACCCATCTCCCTGTCCTCCTCCCCTACCCATCTCCGTGTCCTCCCCTACCCATTTCCCAGTCCTCCCCTACCAATCTCCTTTGCCCTCCTCCCCTTCACCACCTCCACCATTCACCCTCACCCCAGGAGTCGACGATTTAAAACGAAACTCTCCTACCTTTCCCTCCCTTTCCATGCTGGCTGTTCACACAAACACGGCGTGGGGCCCACGGTGTGGCGTGGGGGGCCCACGGTGTGGCGTGGGGGACCCACGGTGTGGCGTGGGGGACCCACAGTGTGGCGTGGGACCCACGGTGTGGCGTGGGGAACCCACAGTGTGGCGTGGGGGACCCACAGTGTGGCGTGGGGCCCACGGTGTGGCGTGGGGGGCCCACGGTGTGGCGTGGGGGGCCCACGGTGTGGCGTGGGGGGCCCACGGTGTGGCGTGGGGGGCCCACGGTGTGGCGTGGGGCTGGTGAGGGGAGAGAGAGGGGGGGCTGATGAACAGGGGGGGGAGGGGATGTTGAAGAGGGAGAAGGGATTACTAAAGGTGGTGGGACGGAGGAAGATGGGTGAAGGACTGGTGAAGAAGGGAGAAGGACTAATGAAGATGGTGAGGGGCTGATGAAAGAGGGAGGGGAACAGATAAGGGGGATTGATGAAGAGGGGGAGGGATTGATAAAGAGGAGAGAGATTGATAGAGAGGGGAGGGATTGATAAAGAAGAGAGGGATTGATAAAGAGGGGAGGGATTGATAAAGAGGGGAGGGATTGATAAAGAGGGGAGGGATTGATGAAGAGGGGGAGGGATTGAAAAAGAGGGGGAGGGATTGATGAAGAGGGACAGTAGGAGGGGGGTATGTTGGTTACGAGAGTTGTGGGTGACTAATGTTGGAGTGGCCAGCTGTCACGGTTAATGAGGGAGTGTTGTTTGTGTGAGGGTGGTTGTGGTGGTGGTGGTGGTTGTGGTGGTTGTGGTTGTGGTGGTGTTTGTGGTGGTGGTGGTTGTGGTGGTTGTGGTTGTGGTGGTGTTTGTGGTGGCCGTGGCTATAGTGAATTTAAATCTAAATAGTTTATTCATAAATGTTTGTACATTTATAGTTGAATTAATTTACACAATAGATGGGGGGAGGGTTAGCGAGAGTGACAAAGAAAGTGTCAGGAGCTGGAGTGGGGGCATTGAGAGTGGTGGAGAAGTGTATGTGTGAGTTAGGAAAGTTGACGAGGTAGGCCATCACCTGTGTAAACTACTCTGCTTCCGTTATATTGAGTGGTGGTAGTGGTGACGGGGGGGGGGGGAGAGATGGTAGTGGTGACGGGGGGGGGGGGGGGAGATGGTAGTAGTGACGGGGGGAGGTGGTAGTGGTGACAGGGGGGGGGGGGAATGGGGGGTTTCTATCTAGCGCTGGCCCTGAGAATCAATGTCCCCCGCCGCTCAGTGTTCCATTTCCTTACATCTTGATTTAAAGAGGCAATCTTTGTCTACCTTATATTTTTCCCCCCCCTTTAAGTATCTCGTATGTTGGGATCATATCCCCTGTTTCCCCTCGAGTTGTGATATTTGGTTCCCTTAATCCTACTTAAGAGTTTATTCCTCTTATTTCTGGCACTAGTAATGTTGCAAACCCCTGTACTTTTTATTTTATGTGAATTTTATTTACACATGCCGAGATGTAAATAAAATTCACAACATTTTTTATGTTATTTTATTTACACATGCTAATTATATTTATTTGAATTTATACATGCGGATTCCAGGCTTTTCTCGTCCACCTCTTGAGTGAAATGAAATGTTCTGTGGAATCTCTCCATTTCCGGGCAATGAATTCCGTTCTCGCGTTTATTGCCTTCCCTTCTAATTATCTGTCCAGCTGCAGTTCTTGCTGTCCCAACCTCTGACCTCTCTTATTGTCCTCAAAGTATTACTTTATCTGACTCCTTCGTTATGTAGTGGCATATAGCTCTTAGGAAGGGAAGGGAACTATCAAGAGAAGCGCCAAGGCATTAGGACTATATGTCACATGGAAGGGATCAGGATAAGGATTTAGAATGGGACGGGGGGAAGGAAAATGTCCAACCACTTGGACAGTCGGGGATTGAACGTTGACCTGCATAAAGGGAGACCGTCGCTCTATCGCCCATCGCAAGTGGATGGGTAAAGCTCTTAGGAGTATCTAATGGTTTTATCTTCTTGATATCAACCACATTTTGGGTAAACAACAGATATTGCATCGTTTCAAGAAGTGTTTGTCTACTATGCCCACCAACTTTGCTTTCTATGTTTCATGCCTCTGTGGGAGAGGAGGTGCAAGTCACCGCTAACACGGGAGGGACGGAGAGACTGCGGAAATAGGAATACTAGAAGCATGGAAGAGGCTTGGGGAGTAGAACTCCCAGAACCCCCATCAAGCAGGAGGGTCTTAAGGCCTCGAAGAGGGAGTAGAGGCATTAAAGAGGGTCTGGAAGCATCTAAGAGGTGTCGAAGGCCTTGAAGAGTGAATAAGAGCATGAACAAGGGTCTGGTGGCTTAGAATACGAACTAGAAGCATTGAACAGGGCATGGTGGGAAATGGCACGACGGAAAAGGGCTAGGTGGGAAAGGAGCAACGCGTGCTGGAGAGGGAAGAGCTGGCTAGCCAGAACCAAGGACAGGTATCGCTTGGTGATGAGGTCCGCGTTACAGCTCATGTTCTCAGGGGCATAAAGTGCCATATGGCCCCACCCATATTTCACGACAAAGAATATATATTAAAGCCTAAACACCGGTGTTTTCTTGGCCAATGTTATTAATATGCCGTAATCACGTGGGCACCGAGCATTCCTTGAAGCATTTATGCCCTGTCTAAGACTCCTCCCATTTTGCCGTATATCCACTAACTACTTCTTATGCTCTATCACTACCATGGAACAAGGCTCTAATCACCGCCTTTAGCTTTGAGTAATTTCAGCAATTTGTAACTAAATATTGCCGGTAATTTTCCTAGAGCCTTGTTTGTCGTGCGGTGAGTCACAGAGTCAACACAACGCTATGAATAGTTCCGTATTGTTCCAGGCGGTGATTAGTCTAGCTCATGTCCCTCATTTAACGACCATTCATCACGGTAACTCGTAGTTAAGGGCTTAATGCATCGTAAACATCGTCGACTCCATTACGGACACGTCAGCTCCTACAGGTAACTTATTAAAGCATCAAACTTCACACAAGTAACTTATTAGCATTTGATAAACTCCAGGTAACCTTCACTATATAAACTCCAGGAAAGTTACCCACAGTATATAAACTCCAGAGAACGTACCCACACTATACAAACTCCAGTTAACTATTTTAATTATTAATTATAATAATTAATTAAAAATTAATTCTTTATGAAAACATCAGAAGTTGTGTATAACTTCTGATGTTTTCATAAAGAATTAATTCTACATGTACATAATACATTTCTTGCATATGTAAAGTCAACAACATCTGGAATGATATTGGTAACGATAATGATGGGTAACGACACCTCCGTGTTCCCGTCGTGCCATGCTAATCTCAGATCAATCATCAGTGCAAGAGGATAATTATGCTCGAAAGGAATGGAATTAATTATCATGAAAAAGCGTTGAGCCAGTATGACTATATAGCACTTATGCGGATATGAGGACAAGGAGCTATGATATGAGGACAGGAAGCTGGGATATGAGGATAAGGAGCTGGGATATGAGGGGATGAAGGTCCGGTGCCCAACAATTTTCACGAGAAAAAGCTTTGCCAGCGATATCTACAGTATATAGTATGTCCAAGAACAAAAATAGTTTATTAAAGATGGCTTTAAACTTTAAAAGTTTGACTGACGAGGTCCTTCTTAGCCAATTAGTGACCTTCCCCAGAATGCTACCCACAACAGATGCATAATTCCAGGTGTACAGACTTTACTACTAGGTGAACAGAGGAATCAGGTGAGAAAAATATTTCCAACATTCTCTGTCCTGCCTAGAGATTAAACTCAGGTCCCTCGGCTATGAGCAGATGATGTAGACTATTATGCTACGGGTCTCTCTTCGTGTTTCATTATATGAATATATGATAAGAAGAATGAGTCTGAACCTTGCAAGAATCAACCTGTCATTGAAAGGCAGGGGCCATGAGCTGAAGCTCTTACTATAAACACACACAGAACTGTCTCTCCCTGGCAGATTAAAAACAAATACGCGCTGCTAAGGACTTAAATTATGCTTTTAGCATGTACTCCCTAAGCAAATTTAAGCTCTTTATGAAGTCTTACAAATAAGATCTCCCGCCTTTCACTCCGAGGTCCCTCAACAGGTTCCAATACTCTCCTTCCCCAACCTCAGACGGGAGAAAAGTTATATAAAAAATTTCATTCTTACAGCCGCTAGGGCATTCCTTGTAAAAACAGACCCATGTGTGTTTGAAGGCTTGTGGGCTCCGCTACACCTGCTCCTGTTCCCATTGTATTCTGGGAGGCTTGAGGTATAGGCCTCTAGCTATACTGTTTAAACGATCTGGTTACGCCTATCCGCACGCCTTGGGGAGCTAGGTATCTGTTTTTTTAACCTCCGTGTATCTGATTGACTTCCCTCTCTCCCTACCTCCCAGCACCTACTCAGTTACCTCCCAGTACCTGGTTACCTACATCCCATTACCTGGTTAGTTCTCTTTCAGTATCTACTTACTTACCTCCAAGTTCTAGTTACATTTTCCTTCACTAGTCTTTCTCTATTCACAAAACACTCTAAGTTTTCACTATTTCTTTACTGAACCGTCCGGAATAATAAATCCAATAATGGTTATAAGACTTTTGTTTCATCCCCCGAGAGAGATCCGCTGGAGGCTCCCATTAGCATTTCAATTATTCTCCAGCTTGATGCCTTGAGGGACACAACGCTCTAGGCTGATGATCCTCAATATAACTCTTCAGAATTTCGCTAGGCCACTGGTGATGGAACTACTTTCATTATCCACCCGCTTACATCCCCTTCCTTGAGATGGGACTAGTCTCATCCACTGGAATATGCCACAGTGCTGAGTTACAAACAAATGAGATTTCTACTGAAATTTAATAGCTCCAAAAAGATCCTAAACACATTGGATATAACCTCACCGAAGCCCACATACGAGACATAAACACTCATCCACCGCTTGAGTAAGATAGACATAAGGAAGATTTAGAGGGCCAGCCAGAGGCCAAAGGCCCGCGCATGAATATCCCTGTACAAAGAATACAAGAAAGTTACATTACCCAACTCATCCAAAAACGAAATATTGACTAAAATTGGCGTATACGCACATCAAACTCGATTAATCTAACCAAAAAATAATCTAAACTAGTTTCACCTGCATCTCACGCGTGCATTCAGGTACCTTATTAATTTCTGCAAGATATTTTTACTCCAAAAATATTAAAAAAAAAATTTACAGCGCGTTTTACAAGGTTGTTGTTGTTGGCGGACGCCATCAACCGTGAACTGCTCGCACGATATTGGAAAAGGCAGCGAGTTGATCCTCAAGTGCCAGTCTCGTTTTTAACGGAATCAACTAATCCGTTAAAAATGTTCCGAATTGGTAACAAATTAAGCCTTGTAATATTGACGTATTATATGCATCGGCCTCGATAGCTTAGGTGGACCGAGTGGGTTCGTATCCCTCTGGTTAGACAAAACAATTGCATGTTTTACAGTGTGGTAAACCGAGTGAATGGACTAACTTGGAAGCGTCGAAAATGGTCTAGAAAAGGTCTGGAAATACAATAACTGAAGACTTTTTAAAGTTCCAATATGAAATAAACGTTTAAATTTGTAAACAAACTGAATCTTTAATGAACAATACAAAAATGTTTGGATATTTTCTCTATAATATGTACTTCAGATATCGCTGGAAAACATATATATATTATATTTTTTCGTGGAAATTATTGGACACCGTTCCTTCACCCCGCCCTCATATCCCAGTTCCTTGCCCTCATATCCCAGTTCCTTGCCCTCATATCCCAGTTCCTTGCCCTCATATCCCAGTTCCTTGCCCTCATATCCCAGTTCCTTGCCCTCATATCCCAGTTCCTTGCCCTCATATCCCAGTTCCTTGCCTTCAAATCCCAGCTCCTTGCCCTCATATCCCAGCTCCTTGCCCTCATATCCCAGCTCTTTGTCCTCATATCCCAGCTCCTTGCTCTCATATCCCAGCTCCTTGTCCTCATATCCCAGCTCCTTGCCCTCATATCCCAGCTCCTTGCCCTCATATCCCAACTCTTTGTCCTCATATTCCAGCTCCTTGTTCTCATATCCCAGCTCCTTGCCCTCATATCCCACCTCCTATCCCTCACATCCATTCTAAGTGCTATATTTAATCATTCAAAATTATTGCAGTGTGTGGGTTCAAACACCGTCGGTCCAATGAGTGTTCATCCTGTGCGTGAACATAAAACCATAGTAGCAGGTACAACACTCTCCTCAATATGAACAAAAACGTAGGGTTGTTCATCCTATCACTTGTACCCATAGTCGTGCCGGTCGCTCTAGTATCAAGGGAGAAACTCAGTTTCTCACCGATTCTAGCATCAGTTTCATTGTTTTGTAAATAATAACGTCGACAATCATAGAAACTCAACACCGGAAATCATATTTTTTTGTCTGGTGATTATAAATATGTCTCTGTCAGCTTTACGCTTTTACGGCTGGGGATATATATAATTATACTCAATATATTTAACTGTTAACTCGTGATAATATCAAAGCACTATATTGTATCTGCGTTTTGTATTGGTGATTCATCCCATACAATTGCTCAATGTTTATAAGGTATAAATTGACTTGATTTTACCATTAATCATCTGTTATCTTTCACGGCGCCATACTTGACCATGGCTCTCTCTTCTCGCCCGTCTGGCTAAGATCAAGTGTGTACTCAAGTGTGTAGCGAGATGTCAGACACACTTGGCCTGTGTATCAAGACAAGCGAGGAGCCTGACTGCTCCACGTTCCTCTTTTAAATAGAAGTTATACCTTCTCGCCTCGCTATGTTGCATACCCCAGTCATAATACTGGGGTCTGTAATATGTTAATGCATCTCCTTCATTATGATCTATTTTCCTCTTTTTCCTTTCTGTTCTTCCTACTGATCTGGTTCCTCAACTCTTTATCACCAGTCTCCTCCCCCTCTAGTTCTCTCTCCCTAATCTTCCCAATTTCCATCTCTTTTCCTCCCGACCACCGTCCCTGTTCACACTGGACCTACAATCTTGCATCTTCTTATCTCACCTACAGCACTGTCTCTTTTCTGTCTTATTTTGACCCCTACTCACATTGAACCCAATCATCTTGACCCCCTCAATCACCTTCACTCCCACTCATCTCTACACATCTCTCATGAGTCTCTAGGCACAACTAGCCCCACCAAAACCCAGAAGACTATCAGATAAAGAGGCTTCCCACATCGTTAATACCTTGGTTCAACATGCTCGGAGGCCCTTGTCTCTTGGGGGGAAAAGCACTCTCAAGTTCCTGTATGAGATGGGCAATAAACCCGCTCAAGAAACTAAAGACTCCAGAGAGACCAATTTATGTTTCGGCGCCTCAGTATTTAGTCCTGTTTACATGGTCTTATGTGTTAAAGGAAGTCACAGTGTTTAGTCCTGTTTATATGTTTGACCTCTGAGGTGTTAGAGAAAGCCTCAGTGTTTACTTCTGTTTATATGGTCTATCTTTGTGTTTGAGGAAGTATATATTTTGTTTATATAACATGTTGATAAGTAAACGTGTTTTGTAACTTGCAACCCAACTAAACTTAAAAAAAAATTATTAAAAAAAAATAGATGTCTGATATTCCCATGTCGGTTGTATTTTGTTTATATTTGAACAATAATTTTGACTTTCTAACAATAAGCTGCAGTTATATTGTGTAATTTAAGTAAGTGATTCATTTCCCACTCCGTCGCTGGAGTATCTTGGTAAGATGTCAATATCACAGGAAATTATATGTCAGGAGTTGAATCAATCTTCCTGGAATGCAAGAAAGCCTTGTTCTACAATGAAAAAAATGCTGCTCATTTTTTATAAGAGTTCTTAATGTGAGTGAATACCTGGATAACAGACAACAATATATAAATAGTAAGATCAATGAGATGCGAATGGAAGCAACAGGCGGAGTACCGAAAGGAGCACTTCAAGCACCCCTCCAGTTTCTAATATAATTATATAATTATAATTATAAAAAATTATAATATAATTATAATTATATTAATATAATATAATTATAATTATATTATATAATTATAAGTATATTATATAATTATAAGTATATTATATAATTATAATTATATTACATAATTACATAATTATATATAATTATAATCAAGGACATAATAAATTTAGATTATGTCAATATTTGCAGACGGGAAGGAGGTGACATGATTCCGACGTATAAGATTCTTAGAGACACTGACAAAGTGGACATGGCATAAATTTTTAGCATGGACTGACGAAAGGACAGTGGAGAAACGAGGATCTCAGATAAGCTACAGGGATATAAGACAGTAATTCTTCAGTGTAAGAGTAGTGAACCTGTAAAATGAGCCGGAATAATAAAGAATGAGATATTCAAGACTAACTCCATCCAAAATTCCAAGAGACGATGGGATGTGTCGAAAACCATTGTCATAGGCGACAGAAAGGCGGCCTTCACAAGTGACAGGATGAACAACCCAGCGGGTTTTCTTTCTATTGGGAGTGTTGTATATGCTGCTATGGCGGTGTGTCCACTTACAAGAGTGGCGCTGCCCAATAAACTCGCCCCTCGGGGCAAAATTTAAAAAAAAAATTAAAAGAAAGGCGGCCCAAGAGCTGAAGCTCTCTCTTGATGAGCATACAAAGTGAGCACATATCGGTGAGTACACAAGGCACTCCAGTTTCACATAGCACGTGACATACGGAGTGAAGTGCTGGGTGTCGAACGGTGTCAACCCCACTCCAGTTCCGTGGCCAGGTGTTCCCAAATGGCCACGGTGGAGAGGAGGGGGAGGGGAAGAGGCGAGGAGAGGAGAGAGGAGTAGAATAAATATTAATGGAGAAAGAAGGAAGCAGAGAAAATTGAAAACAAGTAGTTTAGAGAACTGGAGAAAAAAGGGGAACTTAAACATAATTCGAGAAAAAAATAAGGTACAATAAGTAATGAAATTGAGGCGTGGAAATAGCAGGAGAAACACGGAAGAAGGAACAAGGCAAAGAAAAGCAGACATGAAGGGGAAGCGAGGAGGACTGCGGAAATAATATTTGGAGGAATTGAGTGTAAAATGAGGCAGCAAATATGGGAACGAAGAAAATTAAAAAGGACGATAAGAATAGATGAGACGATTTGGAAATAGCAGGAGAGGAGAGAGGACATAGTAGAGGGCAGCAAAAAGTTGGGGAGGAGAAGATGTGGGAAGCGAGGGAGGGGAGATGAGAGGAGGGATAGGGCCTGAGAGTTGAATGGGAGTGATGGGAGAGATAGCCTCAGAAGGGGAATGGCAGTGAGGGGGAGATGTAGAAAATGGGACGGAGGAGAGTGAGGGGAAGGATAGAGGAGTTTAGGGACGGGAGTAGAAGTGAGGAGAGTTGTGAGGGGATGGATAGGGCATGGGAGTAAGGAGAGTAATAGGGCCTGGAGGAGGGGAATGGGACAATATGGGTGATGAGGGGAAATATAAGGCGTTTGGAGGGGAATGAGGGGTCAGTACTTGAGTGTCAAGCAGAGCATGATACATGCTATTTTTTTAACTCTGTTATTTAGCTACCATCTGTTGCTGCACTGTAGGGAACAGAGCAGCTGAGGGGGAAACTGAGTAGTGAGGGAAGGGGAGAGGAAATGGGGAAAGAGAGGGGGTAATGTTGGTGGGTGACTGAGGGAGGGGGGGACGGAAGCAGGCAGGAAAATGGGAGACGAATGAGGGGAAAATAGGGGAGTATTACCTATCAGTGACTATAAGGGAGCGAGGTCTAGTTCTCTATGCCCCCAACCACTACCATAGGGACCTGTTGCGTTACAATTTAACTATTCTGACGTTTGAATTCTTTGACGAGTCTGACCTTAAAGTTGTGGATGTTCGTGACAGTGTGAGGTGGAGACAGGCGGGGGAAAGAGGAGGGAGGGAGGGGGAAGGTAAAAAGGAATATGAAAAGACAAGAGCATTGTGGACAGACGAATGGAGGAGGCAGGATAACTCTGCTCTACTAGCCTAGAGTAGAGCTAGAAGTGGAGAACGAGGGCACCACTTTGTCCCTCAATGCCTAGGAATCGAACCAAAGCTCATTTACTGGCGCGAAGAAAGACCTATTAACTGCCCCACAGGGGTGCCTCTCTTCGCGAAGCAGAGTATCTTAATTTCGTATGAACAAAATCAAATAAAATCCTCGCCATATATCAAGTGAAAGACAATGTACAAGTGCAAACACAGGGTCCAAAATTGATTCCTTGAATGCCATATATTCTCCTCATGGAGACTAAGGAACCTCACAGCTCCACCCGGTGGTGGTCCCTGGAGTAGACCACCGGGGAAGACTGAGGCAGGAAGAGAAATGTTCCTCTTACATATAATGCTCCTCTTTATTAGCATCGTTATTGGTATCATTGTTCTTGATAACTGACACTCAGAAAGCCAGCGTTGATGAGCAGATAAAATCAACCAAACCGTATAAGACAATTTCTGAAACATTTAAAATTATGGGTCCTATAGTTCAGTGGTCTACGCCCTCGACTTACAATCGAGGATCCTGTGTTTGATCCCCCGGTGGAACTGGTTGGGCACATTTCCTTTCATTTGATGCCACTGTTTACCTAGCAGCAAATAGGTACCGGGAAGTTAGAGCAGCTATTGTGGGTTGCATCTTGTGGAGGGAACCAGGGGGAAGGGGGGAGTTCTCGATAAACTTAAGTACAGGCTTCCTGTCCCCGACAAAGAGAAATTCTTATGACATTTAAGAACATTCCTATAAAAACTATATAAGTTAAAAAAAAAATTGGAGGCAAGAACTCCAAAAAAGTGTGCAGCGTCTGGCATCAATGGCTGATACAAAAGCAGATGGATACACAAAAATCAATTTCCGGCAAAAAAGCCACGACACGAGGCCATATGGAAGTGGGGATCAATAGGGGGATAAGGAGAAAACGCCAATTTAATAGCCACGAGCGTGTCCAACCAGCCATAGTTAATGAGTAGGGGAGCTAAGGATTGGCATGAAGGAATGAGGGGCTGGAGTGGAGAATGAGGGGGGGAAAAGCTAGGGATGAAAAATGGGGGACGGAGAATGAGGAGTAACTAGAGGTGGAGAATGAGTGGGAGCAATAGGGGAAGAATGAGGCTAGAATGAGGAGGAGTTTGGGATATAGGGGATAGAATGAGTGTGGCGTTAAGGGGAGGGAAAGGGATGCCAGATGGAAATAAGCAAGGTGTATGGGGTCGGTGAGGCTGGGTATATAAATAATTGTGGCAACATAGGGGGAGGAAATGAGAGGGAGGGCCAATTTCATATCCAGTTAGTGGGGTCAGGAAGCCTGCACTTTGGTTATCAAAGCCTTCTTCTTGGCCAATTATTGGCT
>NC_091225.1:16141449-16148949 GCF_040958095.1 Procambarus clarkii | reverse complement strand
GAGTGTAAAGTAGGGAAATCTTGAAAGAACAGTTTCTATATTTGTCAGAGAAGTGTTTCATAATTTAAACATTGTAGGATTTGGTATACAACATATATTCTAATATCTTTAAAATACAAGTCGTAAATATAACTCTTTTAAAATAAATTAATGAGTCTCTGAAATACAAGGCAGTGTCCCTCTTTCGTATCACAGATTATTCATCCTTGCGGGACATTGGTGGTTTATCCTAAGTTGGATTAATTCTTGGGTATTACGAAGGAAACAAAGGATTAGCATAAATGAAGTAAACATGGAGGGAGAGAGGGAGGAGGAGGAGGAGAAGGATGTTGCATCACTCCACTTGTGCATCAGCGCCCTCACTCATGTTCTCAACCACACACTTAGCCACACCTCCGATTACATACTGAGTCACACCAGTGGTATCACACTCATAAAACATTCCTCGCTGTAGTCTTAGCTACACATTACACATTCGTATATTTGGTCATTCGACCATTAACCTAGTCACACCCTCTGCTAAAAGCCCAGCCACACCCGCATTATCACTCACAGTTTTACCTAAATCACCTGGACTTGCCCTAGTACTATGGCTTGTTCTCAAACGAGCCTCTCTCCGTGTCCCCTTCCTCTCTACCAACTTCCCCCTCACTCTCTCCGTCACTCTTCATACCACCTGTCATTTGTTAATTCCCTTCTCTATGCCACCACACTCCCCTTATTCCCCTTCACCAAGCTCCACACCATCTCCCCTCTTTCGTTTCCCTCCCCCCTTTCCTCCAAGCTCATTGACAATCTCTCCTCTTCTCCCTCACTCCTTTTCTTCCTTCACTGTCTTTTACCTCTCCCCTCTTACTATCTTATTTTTCTCCTTAACCAGTTCCCCTCTTCTCCGATCCTTAACCACTTACACTCTTTCCCGCCGTTTTAATACCTTCATTCAGCTTCCAGTGTCCGCTTCCATTCCTGCCCAACATTCACTCATAAACACTCCCGACAACTCCCAAATCGACATAATTACGTGTAATTCTCCCCTGAACAACGATTTCCCCTCTCTCCAGCATCCTTACTGACTCTTACTTCTATTTACGCGATAATATCTCCCTCTTCTGTCACCACCTACACTCATCTCTCCACCAATAAGTTCCCTCGTTACCTACCACTCATCTCTCTCTCTCTCTCCACCTTCTATCAACGCCTCCTTCTCAGCCCCTCATTTCACAGCCTCCCCTTACCGTCTTTACGCTCCTGGTCCCCTCACCGTTCTCTAACCAGGAGCCTCCTCCTTTACTCTCCTTCTCTCAAGGAGATCATTACGTCCCCTCACTCATGTACAAACATACCTCAAGAGATCTGTCCTCCCCTCCCTCCATAGCACCATCCTCTCCTCTCTGGTACCATCCTCCCCCTCTCCTCTCCATAGCACCATTTTCCCCTACCACTCCCCCCTCTAACAGCCGTCTCCCCTCTTCCCTTCAGTTGCTATGTCAGAAGTGATCATGACTACTTTAGTACACTTGTCATATTGCCGTCAGAGTGGTGTGACCTCTTATTTATATGACTGGGGCTGCTCTCACTCCCTCCTTCACTCTCTCTCTCTCTCCTTTGTACTTTCTCGTGTTTTTTTCCATCTTTCTTCCTTTCCCTTTCATTTTCTGTCCACCTTTGATGTTTTCTCTCCCTGTTTTCTCTTTATTTCTATCTTTCTCTCTGTATTATTTTATCTCAACAATGTCAGCACTACTGTCTATTAAGCCATCGAGATATCCATTTCAAATTATCCCCTTTCCAGAAATCCAAACATTTATACTCACACACAAAACTTCCCATCTCTGCTTCTGTTCCATCTCTTTCCTCTCTCAGCTGCAGGCGCTACTTTAGCCCACAACATGATAGTGAGTATTGTTGTATTTCATGGGACGGGAGAGCGGTAGAAAGAGAATTATATAATGCAACGTGTATTGTACTTCAGGCAAAGTCTTCTCTCTTTCCTTTCCGTGCACAGTAATGTGCGTGTGTACTCACCTAGTTGTGATTGCGGGAGTTGAGCTTTGGCTCTTTGGTCCCGCCTCTCAACTGTCAATCAACTGTGCATGGAGTTTGCCTCCACCACATCACTGCCTAATGCATTCCATTTGCTTTGGCACAGAAAAATCTTTCTAATGTTTCCGTGGCTAATTTGGATAAGTTTTCACCTGTGTCCCTTTGTTCGTGTTCCACACCGTGCCAAAGAGGTAGTTTTTGTCCACCCTGTCAATTCACCTGAGAATTTTGTAGGCGGTTATCATGTCTCCCCCTTACTCTTCTGTTTTCCAGCGACGTAAGGTTTAGCTCCCTTAACCTTTCCTCGTGGCTCATACCTCTCAGTTCTGGGACTAGTCTGGTCGCATACCTGTGTGTGTGTGTGTGTGTGTGTGTGTGTGTGTGTGTGTGTGTGTGTGTGTGTGTGTGTGTGTGTGTGTGTGTGTGTGTGTGTGTGTGTGTGTGTGTAACTTTGGGAATCAGCCGGAAACCTGCAACATGAATCACATACTATATGATGCGTTAACATGTAGTTTGATAGAAATTGTAATTACAGTTAATTCAGATATCTTTCATAACTTAGAAATATTTCCCATTGTCAGGAGCGTGTCTGAGTTCCAATAGCTGTGTTAAGTGTTTAGTCGGTGTCCTAATTATCGTCCTGGTGTTACTGACTGCTGTCACTATGTCAGCCCATGGAGAACAGAAGAAAATGTATATATGCTAGTTAGCACTGTAAATGTGTGGCCACATCTGTGGTAGAAAAAATTCCCACTCTCCTTACCCATATGTACCCTCAAGGATGAGTATTAGCTCCAAAGCCCCCCCCCTCCCTCCCTTTAAAGACGTCATCCTCCAATCCACTTAACGACGACATCCCCCCTACCTTGCGTACGATCATTTAAAATACGAACATAACAATACCAAATTATAAATCTACAATTATCTTACATACGCAAATTACGCCATTTACAAACAGGCTTCCACACTGCCGAGACGAGGAGGAGGAGGGGCCGGAGGGAACTATCCCTTCATTAGCCTTGCAAACGTTAATCATAATATTACATTACATACACACTTAGAAATAAGAAACAATGTTATAAAATTACAAAATAATTGCGTTATCCTCGCCATTGCCCCGCCCGTGGTAAACATATGGGAAAAGTTTTAATAACTCTTACCTCAACTCGCCTGGAAACCTGTTTAGATTTTTGCTTGAAATAATTATTGTGCTAGTTGTGAGCCTTATTCAGACGTTGTCTAGTGTTATTATAATAGCATTACTAGAAGTATTGTTGTAGTCATAGCAACTGCAGTATCCTTTATCATCACTAAGACATCTGTGATCTTTGGATAATTATCCACGGGTCACTGATTTTTGCAGTATTAACGTCAGTAATGAAGAAAAAAATATTCTCAAAGTAATCTACCTTCAAAGAAGTCGATTATAACATTGGATTGTTTAGAATCAGTCTGAGAACACTATCACACAAAGAACTGGAACAAAACTTTCTAGATCTGAGGCAAAGTGAAATCTACTTTAATGATGCCATCTATCATCATACTATCAGGCAAGAAGAGCCACACATCTATGGATCAACCAATAATATCAGCAGGCTCTTAGATGTTACTACTGCTCGGCTTAGACTTGGCTATAAGTATCTCTGGGAATTTGCATTACCTGCTGATGTAGACTTGACCAAATGTAAAGTGTGTCAGCAAAACTATTCACATACCCTTCGCCAATAAGTTATGGTATGCGAAATTATGTGAATTTAAACACAGTTCTATAACAAGTGTTTAAGAAATATGTCCATTTTTTATTCAGAATGATCGACTACCAGAGATGTTAACCAAATATTCCCAGTTTGCTAAATGAAGCTAGTAACTGTGGGTGACTGGTGACTGTAACCAATCCACCGCTGCCCACTGGATGGGGGGCAGTGTGCAGGATAAACATGTCCACTGTGACACTAGCCCTCCACATACGTCAGTTCCTTAGCTTTGAGACTGTACTTGTGGTCAGTCTCGAACCCACTATTGATGCAATGTACATTAAATCTTGTAACTACATCACACACAGAGATCACACTAACATGATGCATCAAATGAACAAATCGTAGCTCAGTCGATTAAGGTAGTGTCTGGGATGCTCCCGGACGCAGGATTTGTTTACCTTGTAACTAGCTTATCAAAATTGTAACTTGCTTATCTAAATGAATTTTGGAGTTCAGTCTTTAAACCCATTATGTGCCTCTATAACCCTTTTCCCACTACATGATGAGTTTGCGGGTGCATAATAAACAGGTAATCTATCTCGTCAATACACTAAAGAAACATACGACAGCTGCTCTAAAATAACACTGGACGCTAGGAAGAGCTGTGTCTACATAAAGGTGCTTTGGTGGAATTGCATGTAATTCAATTTAGATGCTTCCATTACCTAATTAGCATAGATGTGTTAGGTTGGGCAAATGCAAAACAAGTTATACTCTCGTCAAATCATTAAATCGGGTTGGCACTTGGGCGAGGAATAGAGAAACAGTGCCCAATCGCTCCCATCCTACTGGATTTTTTAAATAAGAAAATCCACTTCCAGTGTTGATCGACGTCAATAGGGGATGATGACGTAAGATGGAGGGAGCTATCAGGGGAACGCGCAAAGCCATTACGACTATACAGCTCCGGGAAGGGGTCAGGATAAGGATTTGGGATGGGACGGAGGGAAAGGAATGGTGCCCAACCACTTGGACGATCGGGGATTGAACGCCGACCTGCATGAAGCTCTACCGTCCGGTATGACAATGTTAATGAAATGATGACGTCAGACGGAGATGACATGTGTCTTCATTACGCAAGCCCAATTTTCGTGAATTAAATAAAACATTTTATTGAATGATATGAAATTATTAAAAACAAAATGTGTGTTGGGGGGGGGGGATTCCATTGTATATTCAGTAGAGAAGCTGC
Organism: Procambarus clarkii; assembly: GCF_040958095.1. NCBI lineage: Eukaryota > Metazoa > Arthropoda > Malacostraca > Decapoda > Cambaridae > Procambarus > Procambarus clarkii. The sequence goes on along the minus strand of NC_091225.1, from coordinate 16,143,957 downwards.
AACAATGTGATACAAAGTTGGCAAGATGAGACGCAGAGGAACTCTGCCTCACTCTTCACCATCTTCAAGATCAGCAACATCTCGGAAGTTAAAAACTTGTGAGTATTCTGGGCGCCCTCTCGTGAATTGTGTATACTTTGAACTTGTTCTTGTAATATGTGAAGGAGGCTGCTAGCCCCGGCAGGTAATTTGTTAACAATGGGTATCACACACAAGCATAAAAGCACCCAAGCATGCATGCACACTCGCATACGCGCGCATGCACACCCGCACATGCACACACGGGCGCATATTTCACACTTGGACACGCACGCATGCATTCTCGCACACGAGTGCATTCCTGCTTGCACACGCGCTCAAAAAACATTTTATATAATAGTATCACTGATATGTGAAGCCTGAGAAATATTAGAATTATTACGAGGCAGGAGAGATTAGACATCTCAAAATGACAAAGGTTTTGAGGCAGACGCCATCACGGATCTTGTGAGGAAATGTTATGCTTGGCCAACCTGCAAGAATTGTATGATATTAAACAAAGATTGGGTGGCTGACTGCATGTTCCATAACTTTCATAATGCCTTTGACGCTGTACTTCCCAGCGTCGCCCAATGGGTGACGATGCTCAGTTACATTAGGGAATACCTGACAAAATAATACGGAACGAAATTTATAGGAACATAATCCCGACTGGTGTAGAGAGTGTGGGGGTTATTTCAAGGACCTGTACTAGGACCTTTGTTGTTTATGGTATACACAAATGCCCTATAAATAGGGGTAATCTTTTACACACCAATGTTCGCAGAAGCTGCATCATCACCTATACCATCAGCCTTTTCAACACTACCACTTACACACAAACATTTACGTTATCAACACTACTATACTCTTCACTTCCAACACCACCACTACTCTACTCGTCACTTCCAACACAACTACTATCATCTTCACTATCAGCACCGCTATTATATTAAGTATCATCACCATTATCATATTCACTATTTACACAACCACTGTTATCTTCATTCTCAACACTCCCACTATCAATACCACCAGTATCATCTTCACTATAAACACCACCAATATAACTTTCAGTATCAAAGTCAAGACCACCACTATTATCTCTATGATCCACCAAACAACAACCTCCTTCCCCCCGCAGTAAGCAACCAACCACCGTCAACAGGTCCACAACTACGAGACATTCTCTGCATAATAAACTTGGCTTCCACTTGTGGAGGCTCACCGTGAAGGTCCCTCGAGGAGCTCGTCCTGGCAATTTTCTTCTCCTCGTGGATCTTATATCTCTTGAGGAAGACGTCGCCCTCAAAGCTGACGGACCATAAGAGGAGGGAGAATGGTATTTCAGCCACTATTGTAAGCGTGCCCTTGAGGACGAGCTTGTATCGTCAGTTGAAGTGATCTGTGATTGTGTTTCACAGAAATCAGCTTGCAGAAGCTTTTCTCAATGGATAATGATTAATATTGATGTTTGAGATTTTCTTGTTAGTGAGTGTATGTAAGGTGTTTCTTGAGATGGGTGATGCGTCTTATAGATTAGATTGTTCTCCATCTCTTCTCAACTACTCTCTCATCCACTCATTTCTTCATCTCACTCGTTCCCTTGCTCCCCTCAATTACAACCTCTCCCTCCAACATTCATTCTATTTCTACCCTTACTCATTCTCTATCTCCCTCTATTGCCCACACTCTGCATCTCCCATTGTCTCACACTTCATGGAATGTTTTACAGTGACCTCATTTTCCGTCTATCACACTGTTTAACACAATTTCTGATGGATTTAACAAAAAATCTTTCTTCAAACATCTCTCTCCATTATCGCTGCGGCCCCGACATGAATAAGTCACTTAAATATCCACTGTTACATGGATTCTCGTTCACTTCGACGCTTACCTTCATGGAGCCTCCTGACAGCTGAATCCCGAATTCAACTTCGGTTACAAGAAATATGTATTCAGAATAAGTGTCATGTCTATCAGTCTTGGCCTATCGGTTACTTCTTGTAAAAACTTGTCAAGTTGATTGATGTGTTACACATGCCCGTTAAGCTCTCAAATAGCCTCATCATATAGCTTCAGACTTTCTCAGTGTCTTTCTTGACATGCTAAATGACTATACAAGGGATATGTACGCAGAGAAGTGTAACCCACTTCTCGTGGTATATACATTGAAACTCTACTTTAGTCTGGTCAGTCAGAATGGTTGCTGGCTGACCCAGCCCAACACAACCGACTCTTAATGCAGGCTCACTGCAACTCTCTTCAAATTCATGGGTTCGAAAGGGGTGAAAAATGATTTCGATGCATAGTCAATGAGCGATAAGCAGAGCCATGCATATCTTTAGCCCTGATAACTTTTCAAATCGCTTCGTTCGTCATTGCACGAGGGGTGGGAAAGAAGGGGGATGGGAGGGGGAGATAATAGGAGGGAAATGATATGAAAGGGAACTGAGGGGACTCGGGCAGTTGTTGAGAGAATGGAACGGA
>NC_091225.1:16121449-16133949 GCF_040958095.1 Procambarus clarkii | reverse complement strand
TTGCCCAAATTTTTGCCTGGCTGCTGTTAACAGGTGGATGCAGTAATTGGGTTAAATGAGCCCCAAAAATGCAAACACAGCAACCTGTTTGTAGATCGTTAAAAAGCCCGCCTCACTTGCGTTAACATGGGAGTCAGCGGACGCCACACCTAGTGATGGATAGGCTGGATGTGTCTGTGTACTCACCTTGTTGTACATGCGTGGGTTGAGTTTCGGCTTTTTGGTCCCGCCTCTCAATTGTCAATTAGCGGGTTTAACGACTCAAGAGTCTGCCAGTGCAGACCACTTATCACACGCCTCTGTTTATTTATTGTTGATGCCTCTGTATGACTAACCATTCTGTGTGATGGGGATTTTTTAGCATCATGTAGCTAGCTTTTGGACACTGTATTCCCCTTCATATAGTCTAGGGTAGCTGCACAAATGCAGATGTACCTAATGTATAAATAAAAAAAAAGACTTCAGCGCCTACTGGGTTCTATCATATCTACATTTGAAACTGTATGGAGTCAGCCTCCACCACATCACTTCCTAATGCATTACATTTGTTAACTACTCTGACACGAAAAACGTTCTTTCTAATGTCTCTGTGGCTCATTTGTATACTCAATTTCCACCTGTGTCCTTTAGTGCTTGTTCTTTCTGTGTTAAACTGATTTTTTCTACCCTATCAATTCATTCCCGTATATAAATTCCTCGAATTGTGTGTGTGTATTTACTATTTGTGCCTGCAGAATCGAGCTATTAGCTCTTGGACCCCGCCTTTCTAAGAAATCTATTTTGCCTAATCTATATCTATGCCTATTACATATATTTCGTGCGTGTGTGTGTTTGTGTACTCACCTAGTTGTGCTTGCGGGGGTTGAGCTCTAGCTCTTTGATCCCGCCTCTCAACTATCAATCAACTAGACAGTTGAATGTGAGTGTGTGTGTGTGTGCGCGCGCGTTTGTGTGCGTATGGCTGACAGAGATACATTAAGGTTGGCCTTTTACGTGCAAAGTTAAATAATTCCACTTACTCCCGCAATTCATTAAATCAAACAAAATTAACATTCTTTGTGGAGGCAGCCAGTAGAGGCGGGTCTCACAGTTCGTATGGCGGAGCTGGAGACACTCGCCTCTCCCGTACTCCCTTCTCAAATTAATCCTCAGCCAGGATCTGTCAGAAATTAATTAACCTGTGAAGCCTAATCCGACACCCACCGCAGGCGACGCTGAAGGAGGGAGGCTCTCTCTCTCTCTCTCTCTTCCTCTCTTTCGCTCTCTCTCTTGATCATATTTTCTATTCTTACATTTTCCCTCTGTATTTCGTGACACTTCATCAACTCTTGTTATTCTGCATCATTTAAAGTTAAAATTTTCAACGTTTAAATAAATTTTTGGTCGTTCTCCTATGTACATACGAGCAAATATGTTCATGCTCGACACAGTTATGTTTCATGCGGACTTTCATAAATAATTTATGCTGGGAAGTGTCACGTTTAAAATCCTTGCTTTCAAGTTTTGTTAATTTCAGGATTATTAGATTTAATTAAATGTGTTTCTGACTTCGTATGTTTTTGAAGCTGTGTATAAAGTTTGGGCCTGATATCTCGCTTTTGATATCACTGCACTTGCTCACTACTCTGAAGAAGTGCATCCGTACTTCATCACTGCTCTCATACTGAAGAAGTGCATCCGTACTTCATCACTGCTCTCATACTGAAGAAGTGCATCCTTACATCCCCCATCACTCAACTTAGTCTCTAAGTTTCCACCTGTGATCTCTGCTTACTCTCAACATCTCTTTATTTGTCCACCTTACTGGTTAACTTCAGAATCTTGTATGTTTCTATCATGTCTCCGTAGGGTTGAGGTGGAGTTCTCACAGTCTTTCCTCATTGTCTGGGATCAGTCCTGCAGCAAATACTTTCTCCAGCCCTGTTTTGTGCTGCATTATATGTGCGGCATGAGGTATTCCATGCCGGGGCTGCATATTCTAACACTGGACTCAGGTAGGTAATGTACAATATTCTGAAGGCAGCCATCCAACGGGTTTCTAAAGGTTATCCAGTTGTTCATCTGTTTCTTTTAAACTGCTACGAATACATATGAATGCCTATGTATAGGCATGCATATGTATGCCTATACATGCCTGTGTGTGTGACTCTTAATAAAGTTTTTGCTCTAGTTTATTAAAGTTTGCTTAGTAAAATTAATTCCGTAAGGATGGAGTAATTTAGGCTATTTCTACCTTCCCAAGTATGTTATATAACGAATCCTTGAAGGTGTATAAAACTGTAATAATTACCGTTGTATGAACTTTATTTCTTAAGTAATGAGCATCATGTCATACTAAGCCTTGACGTTTTCATTATACAGGATATAATTATAATTATAAAATTACTTTGCTGGTTTACTATGCAACTGTGTTACTTAAATAAGCAATGAACTTCAGTTTTTTTTTATCTAATTCGATTATAAATGTACAGTCGTTTACGAAAGGTGTTTAAATTCTTAATTGTTCGAGATAATTTCCATTAACACATATCCTAATCATCACCACGAGAAATAAAATGACAAGAAGAGTTGAAAAATATATCGAATCTCTCAAGTTTTCCAAATGAGTTACCGGGATGAATATCACAATACAACTTGCTTTAAATGTCACAATATTTACCACTTCAAATTTTGCAATTCTTCTCTCTCTCAATTTTCTTGCACAATGTAAAAAAATCGCAGCACTTCACCATTTTAATTACCGCCTTTCATCATGTGGAATTAATTATTCCCATCACCTCCCTATAAATCTCCCTCAACCATCTCATTACATCTTTCCACCAACCCCATCACTTAGAAGAACGTGATTAAATAATTTTGTCGTGTGGAGCGTTTCATACCCACGGTTGGGTGAACGTACAAGCCATTACCATCTCTTATTACACCCAACACGCCTACAATTATACCCACCGTCAACGCCTCTATCTCCCACTATCTCTGGTATACCTCTGCTATCTCTCCTTTGGACGCTCCGATTATCTCAGTCGCTCATCTTCCGACATACACACGCACGCACACACGTATAGACACACCCGAACACGAGGACAGCGATCAATATTTGCAGTCCACGCACCCGAGTTCGATTCCCAGACAAGAACAAATGGGCAGAGTTTTTTCACCTAATGCGTATGTTCACCTAGTAGTAAATAGGTACCAGGCTGTTAGTAAGCTGTTACGGGTTGCATCCAATGGATGCATTGTGTGTGTGTGTGTGTGTGTGTGTGTGTGTGTGTGTGTGTGTGTGTGTGTGTGTGTGTGTGTGTGAGAGAGAGAGAGAGAGAGAGAGAGAGAGAGAGAGAGAGAGAGAGAGAGAGAGAGAGAGAGAGAGAGAGAGAGAGAGAGAGAGAGAGAGAGAGAGAGAGGGAGAGAGAGAGAGAGAGAGAGAGAGAGAGAGAGAGAGAGAGAGAGAGAGAGAGAGAGAGAGAGAGAGAGAGAGAGAGAGAGAGAGAGAGAGAGAGAGAGAGAGAGAGGAGAGAGAGAGAGAGAGAGAGAGAGAGAGAGAGAGAGAGAGAGAGAGAGAGAGAGAGAGAGATTAATATATTTAGTACATAAAACTGAGGAACATAGGTCTCGAGTTAGTATTTTAGACAGCTAGTCCAAGAGCTAGCTGCTCGAGCCTGCAAGCATAAAATAGTAAACACACACAAACTACCATGGAATTGACTTAGATAAGCTGCAGATTTGGTACGAGAAATGGTTAATAGAATTCAACACAAACAAGTGCAAAGTATATGGGAACAGATGACAGACCAGAAGAACGATACACAATGAACCCATACCCATACAATCAGAGACTAGAAATATGGGAACGAAAAGCTGAATCTCGATCCTGCAGACAAAAATATGTAAGTACAAATAGTACACATATCTCATACATATAGAGCCATTAAGTAACTCCGTCCCTCGGCTCTGTTTCACACTGACTTGTTTACTGCCTATGTCCGGCCTTACGCAGACGAATACTCATTTGTTTCCTGCGAGGCCGGATCAACATAAAGCTTCGACAAGGGGGTAATGCCGGGGGTTTTCCACCCCCTTTAACATTGGATTTTGCAGATAAATTGCTAGGGTTTACGAGGTGCTGTGAACTCTGGCGTGGAAAACGATGAGATTCGGGACTGTACTTCACGTGTAATGCTGAAGTACGTACAGCCAGGCGGCCATTGTTATCCAGGCAATGCACACACACACACACACCCCATGATTTTCTCATATTTACGCGTTACAGAATTTTCAACTAAGACGAAATTAGAATGCACTGTGTGTGTGTGTGTGTGTGTGTGTGTGTGTGTGTGTGTGTGTGTGTGTGTGTGTGTGTGTGTGTGTGTGTGTCGTGTGTTTAGTGTGTGTGTGTTTGAGGGGCTGTAGTTTGAGTAGTGTGTTTAATGACACACATTACACACGTGTCTGCAAGATCGAACTGCTAGTTCTTCCACCCCCTCCTTCCTAACCATCGGATGTTTAATGTACTGACTCCCGACCTCATTTTCTCTATCATATCTCAACCCATCCTACCGAAATGATAGTACATGTAGTAACTATTTGGTGAAAAGTACCCATATGTAGTGACACACGCAGCTTAGGCTCTGACTAGCACCCACCTACACGCAGCCCCCACCAGCCAGGGTTCTGACTAGCACCCACCTGCACGCAGCCCCCACCAGCCAGGGTTCTGACTAGCACCCACCTGCACGCAGCCCCCACCAGCCAGGGCTCTGACTAGCACCCACCTGCACGCAGCCCCCACCAGCCAGGGTTCTGACTAGCACCCACCTACACGCAGCCCCCACCAGCCAGGGTTCTGACTAGCACCCACCTACACGCAGCCCCCACCAGCCAGGGTTCTGACTAGCACCCACCTTCACGCAGCCCCCACCAGCCAGGGCTCTGACTAGCACCCACCTGCACGCAGCCCCCACCAGCCAGGGCTCTGACTAGCACCCACCTGCCTGGGCTCTGACTAGCACCCACCTGAACGCAGCACCACCAACAACAGCTTGATTTCCAACATTGTGAAATACAAAACTTCGGCTCCCTGCTGCTGGAATGCGATAATTGGAGTTTTGTGTTTTGCATTTTTCTTTTGTGTCGTTTGTGTTCCTGTTGCGTCGTCCTAATTTTTACATACTGATAAAATATTGGAGCGCTGTCGATTCTCTATTTAAAGAAATTGCGAATGGTAGAGAAGCTCTGATTAAACACTGCAAACGATGGATGCAAATTATATTGATTTTTGCTTGGTGGCGTGTGTGACCAATAGAGGATTTACTCGCCTATTTGTGCTAGCAGGGCTTACTTCCCCCTTCTCCTCTACTTTGCAGCTGCTGATCGCTTTATCTTCGTCTTCCTTGCCATAGTTTTTGTCTAAGCTGTTTATTGACTTTTTCTCTACACTCTCCTCTCATAACCTGTAATTTGTTTGCAAATATTATGTTGAGAACGTTGCTTCCGGAGCCCGTTATATCGAATGCCGCGCCGAAAAATGCATGAATAGAAGTGTCAGACCCGAGGCAACTCTCCTAACATTCCGGAGCCGATCATTTTCAGGCCCATGAGGCGTCATTTTCAGGTCAATGAGGCGTCATTTTCAGGCCCATAAGGCGTCATTTTCAGGCCAATGAGACGTCATATTCAGGCCCATGAGGCGTCAGCCTTACGGTGATTGTAGTTTCCTTGCAGATTGTAGTTTCTCTCACTGTCTCTGGACTCTGTTTTCCTTTCAGCCCTACTATACCTGAGGTCCCCCTCCCCCCTCTCCCCAGAAAAACTATCCCCATTTGGTAGTTATTAGGTTAAAGATAAGCAGCCATCTATTTGAGCACCACCGTAGCTTCTCGTAGTCATTGACTTTCCCAATTCCTCACCAAGAAATTGGTCATCATCTCCAGTGTCCTCTCCAGGGGCGCAAAGCCTGGGTAGGTCCATCGAAAAATATACTGTAAATACAGTATACCACATACCGTAGCCACACTGCTCATATACTGTGAGCGCTGGAGCGACTGATGCTCGGTGTAATTATCAGTCATTATAATATTAACCCTCAGCTCATAAATATTTAACACAATACCATATCAATCAGATCATAAAATATAAAAGTTGTGCAACAGCTGTAAATAACATTGACGAGGAAAGTTTTGACTTACAGTGCAGGCGATAATCATTGATCGTAAAGTTTATTGCATTGTACAGCATGTGTGTTGTGTTGGCCACTATGACGACCTCACTGACATGATGTTGATTGACTACAATAAAAAAAAAACGAGAAATGTGGCCATATTTTCCCTTAGGCCTATTTATTATGGTTTTCAATTCGATCCTCACTGGAACTAGATGGGTCTGAAGGGCAGTTTATAACAGAGGCTTCGTGTATAATGTTATTTATGTTTTTTGGTTCAGACGCAACTATGAGCCCGATACTCTTGTAGTGGGACCTTGGGAACCCGACGCACTTGTAGTGGGACCTTGGGAACCCGACGCACTACCGTTAAACGTTTGCAAATTCTTGGGTGCATGAAGAAGATCGGGGTACATATTCAAGTACAAGGGGAAAGGGGAGGGAGAGATTTGGATGGAAAATACTCAATGAACTCGTAAGTTCGTAAGTTCGGTGATGATAGTAACGTCGTCACGTTAGTATCATCATGGCAAGTTACACTTCGTGTTCTTTACGAGCTAACGACTTATGAAGTCCGTGACTTAATAGGTATTTGAAATAGATGAAACGTAAGCCATTATCATTCACTCTAAACGCAGTTTGAATTTAAATTTGTTTTGTCACTCAAAACTATTGTACCATACAGGGAGAGAGTGCATGGGTCTGCCGCCAGTCATAACTACGAAACTGGAAATAACTGATTACATTTTATCGAGTAGTTCTTCAGGAATTTTTGTGAGTACGTCAGTGATTTCTAAGGCGGTTCTCTATTCTCCTGTACCTCTTCCTGAAAATATCAACGTTGTATTCCGTTCTCGTTTTCCAATAATGTCGTATTGTACCCTCGAGGGACAATAACGTCTTCGTATTTGAGCTTTGTGAGACAATATTGTTGTTGAAACGAACCTCCGTGTTTATCCTGAGACTTCCAGCCCGCGGTGCTGGAACAATGACCGCTACTGAAGACGATGACTTCCAACCCCCGGTGCTGGAACAATGACCGCTACTGGTGCTGAAGACGATGACTTCCAGCATCCGGTGCTGGAACAATGACCGCTGCTGGAGCTGAAGACGATGACTTCCAACACCCGGTGCTGGAACAATGACCGCTGCTGAAGACGATGACTTCCAGCCCCCGGTGCTGGAACAATGACCGCTGCTGGAGCTGAAGACGATGACTTCCAACCCCCGGTGCTGGAACAATGACCGCTGCTGGTGCTGAAGACGATGACTTCCAGCCCCCGGTGCTGGAACAATGACCGCTACTGGAGCTGAAGACGATGACTTCCAACCCGCGGCGCTGGAACAATGACCGCTGCTGGAGCTGAAGACGATGACTTCCAACCCGCGGCGCTGGAACAATGACCGCTGCTGGAGCTGAAGACGATGACTTCCAACCCCCGGTGCTGGAACAATGACCGCTGATGGCGCTGAAGACACAGCAAACATAAATTGAACAAGTTGAATGTCTGAAATTTAGAAATCTGTGATACTTAGAAAAGCGCCATATTGAGCTAAAACAAAGCATATATATTATAATGCAAAAAAATAAGGGAATTCTGTGAAACTTGAAAACGATCTATTTGCCCCTCGTCTTCTGCACAGTTACCAGCTCCTCACGGCTGGCGAGGCTGCCAAACCCATTACTGTCTGTCACAGGAGCAGCCTGAGTGTCCCTCGGTAGTCTGGCAACACCAGAGAGGACACAAGAGCCTCTGTTTCTGGCGTGTAGGTGTAAGCAGAAAATTTCAATCTCCAGAGTAAACACTGCCTGCATATATTATCAAAAAGTTCTTCCCCCTTTGGTCGAAGATTCAGGAATGAGCAGTATTTTATGATAGATAAAGACGTAAGTATTTCAAGATAATATGGTGTCGTCTGATATTTTTGTTCATATAAGCGATAACGTCTGACAAGCTGTGTATATTGATGAAGGCAGCCGGACTTCCCTCACTTTGGTAGATGGTCAGGGACATAGTCTGTAGGAGTGGGGGAAGACGAGGCAGGAGTGGGGGGAAGGATCGGGTTTCCTTCCTATTCTTAAGATGTTTCATGGGGCATGCGCACACGAGTGACGACGACGGGCTCTGGGGTAGAGGGAGGGGGGTGAGGGGAGGGACATGGTGAACTGGTAATACCGTGGTGAGAAAGAGGGGAGGGACATGCCATGGTGAGGAAGAGGGGGAGGGACATGGAACAAAGAGGGGAGAACACTGGCGACGGACACGGAAGGATCTGGCGTCATGTGTCACCCTGTGAGGGAGCTGCTCGCACCGCCTCCTGTATGGATTATAATGCTTTGGTATTCATTGTCGTCTGAAATTACTGAAGGATATATATGACACTACTGCGTCCTGGTCACGGTCACTGGGGTGTGGGGCTTCTGCGTCAAGGTCACTGGAGTGTGGGGCTACTGCGTCAAGGTCACTTTCTTTCCGCCTCTGATGACGATGAAGAGTGTTTTAGCAAAATGCGTCAGACTATATATAATTGTAAAGTTAACTTCAGAGAGTTGATTTTTTATCTTCGTTCCGAAGTGAAGAAGGATATAATATAGAGAAGATTCGCAATAGAATCTATATACAATTACACGTGTTCATAGGAATGACCCGGGACACTGGTTTGATTTCACCGTCCTTCACCAAAGATTTCTCACGGATATATTACTCTCATTTTATACTGTTTTTAAACTGCTTGTCTTTCCGAGGCTGGAGACCAAATGCTTTGGGCTAGCGTCACCTAATTTTTAACAATAATTGCTGTTGGGTACCAGCCTAACATGGTCGGATTTAGGGAGACATAAATTAAGCAGGTGCCATTTGAGAAAGTGACAATGGGACCCCCAAGACTAATCTTGAAATATGATATTAACTGTTTATTTTGCTTTCTTTATTTTCTTACTAGAATATAAAACATAACGCACTGATGTCTGTAAAATATACATAATTTTGTAAATATATATATATATATATATATATATATATATATATATATATATATATATATATATATATATATATATATATATATATATATATATTATTAAATATGACCGAAAAAGTAAGATTAATAATTCTAACACGAATTTTCTCAATCTTTCGTACATTACGCTTCACTGTTGGAGGTAAATAAAAAATCGCTTCTCCAAAATTCATTTTTATTTCTAGTCTGACGCGACACGGGCGCGTTTCGTAAAACTTATTACATTTTCAAAGACTTCACAAATACACAACTGATTAGAACTTGCGTTTCCCTGATTTTATATCTACATTTGAGTGAGGTGGGAAGGGTGATGTGGCATTAACACAAGACAGAACACTAGGGGATATTAATAGGGTATTAAAAGTATCAACACAAGACAGAACAGAAACAATGGGTATTGAATAGAAGTGTTTGTAGAAAGCCTATTGGTCCATATTTCTTGATGCTTCTATATTGGAGCGGTTTCTTGAGGTGGGTAGAATATAGTTGTGCAATAATTGGCTGTTGATTGCTGGTGTTGACTTCTTGATGTGTAGTGCCTCGCAAACGTCAAGCCGCCTGCTATCGCTGTATCTATCGATGATTTCTGTGTTGTTTACTAGGATTTCTCTGGCGATGGTTTGGTTATGGGAAGAGATTATATGTTCCTTAATGGAGCCCTGTTGCTTATGCATCGTTAAACGCCTAGAAAGAGATGTTGTTGTCTTGCCTATATACTGGGTTTTTTGGAGCTTACAGTCCCCAAGTGGGCATTTGAAGGCATAGACGACGTTAGTCTCTTTTAAAGCGTTCTGTTTTGTGTCTGGAGAGTTTCTCATGAGTAGGCTGGCCGTTTTTCTGGTTTTATAGTAAATCGTCAGTTGTATCCTCTGATTTTTGTCTGTAGGGATAACGTGTCTATTAACAATATCTTTCAGGACCCTTTCCTCCGTTTTATGAGCTGTGGAAAAGAAGTTCCTGTAAAATAGTCTAATAGGGGGTATAGGTGTTGTGTTAGTTGTCTCTTCGGAGGTTGCATGGCTTTTCACTTTCCTTCTTATGATGTCTTCGATGAAACCATTGGAGAAGCCGTTATTGACTAGGACCTGCCTTACCCTACAGAGTTCTTCTTCGACTTGCTTCCATTCTGAGCTGTGGCTGAGAGCACGGTCGACGTATGCGTTAACAACACTCCTCTTGTACCTGTCAGGGCAGTCGCTGTTGGCATTTAGGCACATTCCTATGTTTGTTTCCTTTGTGTAGACTGCAGTGTGGAAACCTCCGCCCTTTTCCATGACTGTTACATCTAGAAAAGGCAGCTTCCCATCCTTTTCCGTCTCGTAAGTGAAACGCAGCACGGAACTCTGCTCAAATGCCTCCTTCAGCTCCTGCAGATGTAGGCATTTGAGCAGAGTTCCGTGCTGCGTTTCACTTACGAGACGGAAAAGGATGGGAAGCTGCCTTTTCTAGATGTAACAGTCATGGAAAAGGGCGGAGGTTTCCACACTGCAGTCTACACAAAGGAAACAAACATAGGAATGTGCCTAAATGCCAACAGCGACTGCCCTGACAGGTACAAGAGGAGTGTTGTTAACGCATACGTCGACCGTGCTCTCAGCCACAGCTCAGAATGGAAGCAAGTCGACGAAGAACTCTGTAGGGTAAGGCAGGTCCTAGTCAATAACGGCTTCTCCAATGGTTTCATCGAAGACATCATAAGAAGGAAAGTGAAAAGCCATGCAACCTCCGAAGAGACAACTAACACAACACCTATACCCCCTATTAGACTATTTTACAGGAACTTCTTTTCCACAGCTCATAAAACGGAGGAAAGGGTCCTGAAAGATATTGTTAATAGAAACGTTATCCCTACAGACAAAAATCAGAGGATACAACTGACGATTTACTATAAAACCAGAAAAACGGCCAGCCTACTCATGAGAAACTCTCCAGACACAAAACAGAACGCTTTAAAAGAGACTAACGTCGTCTATGCCTTCAAATGCCTACTTGGGGACTGTAAGCTCCAAAAAACCCAGTATATAGGCAAGACAACAACATCTCTTTCTAGGCGTTTAACGATGCATAAGCAACAGGGCTCCATTAAGGAACATATAATCTCTTCCCATAACCAAACCATCGCCAGAGAAATCCTAGTAAACAACACAGAAATCATCGATAGATACAGCGATAGCAGGCGGCTTGACGTTTGCGAGGCACTACACATCAAGAAGTCAACACCAGCAATCAACAGCCAATTATTGCACAACTATATTCTACCCACCTCAAGAAACCGCTCCAATATAGAAGCATCAAGAAATATGGACCAATAGGCTTTCTACAAACACTTCTATTCAATACCCATTGTTTCTGTTCTGTCTTGTGTTGATACTTTTAATACCCTATTAATATCCCCTAGTGTTCTGTCTTGTGTTAATGCCACATCACCCTTCCCACCTCACTCAAATGTAGATATAAAATCAGGGAAACGCAAGTTCTAATCAGTTGTGTATTTGTGAAGTCTTTGAAAATGTAATAAGTTTTACGAAACGCGCCCGTGTCGCGTCAGACTAGAAATAAAAATGAATTTTGGAGAAGCGATTTTTGATTTACCTCCAACAGTGAAGCGTAATGTACGAAAGATTGAGAAAATTCGTGTTAGAATTATTAATCTTACTTTTTCGGTCATATTTAATAATATATATATATATATATATATATATATATATATATATATATATATATATATATATATATATATATATATATATATATATATATATATATATATATATATATATATTGCTTTTTACCCAAATTTCAAACATTTGACAACATAATTTCATAGTCGACTATATTTCTGATTTGAAATGAAAAGATCATGAATAAATTATTACGACCTAGTGCTTGATTTTAATTTAGTTCTCATTGGCAGTCATGTATTAGGAGTGGCGTAGTGGATAATGCGAATGTCATTCGATCTGTCACGTCAAACCAAGTTAAGTATGGTTAGTAACTGAATGGGTGACCATAAGGACAGTCTAGGTGATCTTGAGAACTCTGATATGTCAGTAGACACATCATAAAAGAAACATTGTACAATATTATAACTATCTATTGTTTTTTATATTATATACTGGTATAATAATTAGTTGGGAATAATTATGAACTGCCTCGTTTGATCCATTGTGTCTTCTGTCAATTTCTCTCTTACCACACCTTCGCTTGAAACACTGCAGTGATTCCATTCTATTATGCTACATGGTAATCGTAGCTCAGTCGATTAAGGCAGTGTCTGGCATGCTCCCGGACGCAGGTTCGAATCCTCGTCACCAATTGGAGCTGG